>NC_048298.1:88865636-89015421 GCF_013100865.1 Trachemys scripta elegans | reverse complement strand
GTATCCGCAAAAAGAAGAACAGGAGTACTTGTGGCACCTTAGAGACTAACAAATTTATTAGAGCATAAGCTTTCGTGGACTACAGCCCACTTCTTTTATGCATCCGAAGAAGTGGGCTGTAGTCCACGAAAGCTTATGCTCTAATAAATTTGTTAGTCTCTAAGGTGCCACAAGTACTCCTGTTCTTCTTTTTGCACATATTTGAGGATAGTCTGTCTCCTCCCTTTGTTAAACAGACATGAATAATGCCTGATAATAATGAATGGCCCCCACAGCTACTCCACTTGCCTTAAGCAACCAAGATAGACAAGGTTTGGAACCACAGTTGGTAAGTGTCAGAAAAGAACATGGGCAACCTTCTTGAGAGAGAGTCTCCCTGTAGCATACTGTAACAGCTGTGATCAGTGGAGGCTCTTGAGCTGGGGCTGTGTCAATATAAAAGAAGGGGCTGCTGGCAGGTTGTACTCCATGGAGGAATGCTGACTCCCCTTCCCCTGAATCAAAAGAGCCAGAAACTGTGTCCTTCAGGGAATTCTACAAAGCCTCTCTCCTTCCCTCTGGCCTTTTGGCAGGAGAGGGTCACAATAAAGGCCAGTATTTGTAGCTGTGATGGTGTATTTGCAATGTGTTGTTTGACTGGTTGGCTGGCTGGTTATTTTCTGGTTTGGGGGAAGCTGCTAAGGTTTTACGTCATTAAATTTTAATTAAGAATAATGTCAAAGGCACCTCAACTGAAATTTTCAAAGCCGATTAGGGTATTTAGCTCCACAGCACCCCTAATCTCCTTTCAAAATCTCAACTCTTGAGTCCAGAAAAAGCACTTCCCCTCACACCTTTCTGTTATATATCTAAATAAATCTAACCCAGTTCATTATCACTCTGAAAAGAAACACATTATTATTGGAGAACAAAAAAAAATCAATTTTCAAGAATCTGGACCCCAGTAAAGCAAAGCCCTTAAGCTGAACCTCACAGATGTGAGCAGTTTAATTGAAGTCAGCAGGCTACTCACGTGAGTAAATGTTCACAGGATCAGGACCTTGTGCCCATAAAATCAGCATTCAGGGATGAGGCAGCTCAGGTTCCCATTTTATCTCTGAAAAAACTTGTGGCACTTTTGAAGTCAAATTCTACATTTTTGGGGATGCAAACTTGGCAAAAATTGTGGTTGGTAAGATTACTAAGAAAAATGTCTTACATTATTATAGGTAATAGCTTATTAAGTATAGACAGTGTACATTGTACAACATATGAAGACAGTTTCAAAGAGCCTACAAACTAAAAGATGGAGACATACACATTTTGTGTCTCTGTGTGTGTTTGTATGGTATTAGTACGTGTGTCTGCTATCAGTGTTTGAGTGCCTCTCAATGTGTGTGTTTCAATGTGAGTTTTTGCTGGACCTGTGGTCTCGATGTGTATGTGTATTTGGATCCATGTGTGTATTTGCCGTCAGTCTGTATGTATGATGTCAGTGTGCATGTGGCTCGGTATGTGCATTTACTGTTTGTGTCTCTGTGTGCATTTGCTGATAGTGTGTAATGTATACTCTTGTGTGTGTGACTGTGTGTATTTGCTGTATCTGTGTGTCTGCTGTCAATGTATGTGTGCTCTCAGTATGTGTTTGCATGCTGTATCCGTGTGCATGTGCTCTGAGTGTGTTTGTTAGCAGATGTGGGTGCTGAGTGTCTGCTCCATTGTCTCTCTGTGTGTGATTGCGTTTGCTCTCAGTGTGTGTTTAATCAGTGTGTATGTTTGAATTTCTGTCTCAGTGTGTGTGTGTGTGTGTGTGTGTGTGTGTGTGTGACTGTAGTTTCAGTGCATGTTTTCCCACTGTGTGTGTTTGCTCTCAGTGCCTGTGATGACCTGCCTCTGTGTGTGTGTTTGCACTCAGTGTGTGTGACTGGCTCTCAGTGTGTGTATTACTTGTCCGAACATCTTTCCAAGCAGCGGCTGACTTCTTTCCCAAAGTTAGGTAACAGGCCCAGTTCTTTGCAGCCTGGTTGGCTGCGGCGGGTCCTATCAGCCAATCCTGCCAGGCGGCCCCGGCCCAGCCAGTCAGGAGGCCATTTCCACCAGCGGCCAGGGGGGCGGGGAGCGGGAACGAGGACGCGGCTCGGAGGCGGGCTGGGCAGGGTCGGCTTGGGACAGGCTGCTGCTCTCGCTCGCTCTCATCTGCCCAGCCAATCCCGCGCCGGGCACGGCCGCAACTTCTCTCGTGACTCCCATTAGAGCCATCTGCGCTCTGCACCCACCGGGCCCCGCCAGGACACGGCATGTCCGGCTGCGACAACCTCGGCGTCCCGCCCGCCATGGACTTTCCCGAAGTGCTGAAGTCCCTGCTGGAGTACTCCTTACCCTGGGCCGACACGCGCTCAGGTAGGCGGGGGTCCCCTCCCTGCCTGGCTCCCCCCGGCGCTTGGCTGCGCTCCCCTGGGGGTGGGGGGTGCTGGTATGGCTGATCCCCAGCCCTAGGAAAGGGGCTCAGCTCCCAGCGAGTCTGGCGGGCTTTGCGCCGCAATAGGTGCAGGTCACCCCCCCCCCCCCCCATTTCGCCCCGGGCCGAGCTTCTGCCCTGTTTGTCCCGTTTCACAAGAACCGCCGAGCCTCCGGGTGTTGCTGCTGCTGCCCCCATCTCCCAGGGGCCCACGGTGGGAACGAGTCACCCAGGGGGTTGGATGTTTGTGGGGCAAACTGTGTGTCTGCTGCGGCAGAGGGTTACTAATGTAAAGCTGGGCAGGGAGCAAGACCAATGTCCCACCCTCTGAACACGTAGCCTCTTCTTTTCTGGGCTTTCCCTCTTGCTGTGTTCCTAGTACAGTCCCGCACAAACCAGATGCAAAAAACCTAGTAGGTCCCCTAGTGCAAACTCTTGTCCTTCCCGGGGCAGTGCAGGATAGATCAAGTCACCCTTTCTTGATACACTCTAAGGATTGGGGAATCGTTACACCCAGGGACCTTTCCATTTCCAGATGGGATAGTTGCACTCCCTTGCAGGCTGCTTTGTGGTTGTTTTAACTCTTTCCTGGCTGAGCAGCGTTCTGGGTGGGAGTGCACGTGGAAATGCCACGGCACACCTCAGTCATGTTTGGACATGTGCCTCCTTACCTCACAGACTGATGTTCATTGAACTAAATGTTCTCAGGAAACTGCTGCCAGGACACATATATGGTTCTGTGGCAGCAAAAGGGGCTGACATGGTACAGGAGAGGTGCACCAGAAAAGGCATTAATGAAAGAATCTCATAGCCTAGGAGAGAGGCTAATGGGATATAAGTGGGGGCGGGGAGGCTGGTAGTAATTGGCTTATGGCACAGAATAAAGGCAGCTGAAAATTTAATTAGAGACAAGAGGACCTATGGCATTAGGAAGATGGGTGATGACGAAAGGATTAATGTAGCTCCCCACCTCTCTGATTGGATTCATTTTGTCAAGTCCCTGTAGCACAGTCCTTCTGTTGTTGCCTGTAAGTTCACTCCCTCCCTTGCTGGGACCCTGTACAATAACCAGACTGTTATATACTATGGGGCTGGATGGCTGGTCCTGGACGTGTTTCTGAGATATCCAGTGCCATGGTGAAAACCTGACTGAGAGGGGTGGGTGCAGTTGTGGCAGAGCAAGGAAAGCAGTGTTACTAGTGCAAGTCCTGGATGTTGCTCTGGCCAAGGTTGGATTAAGTAAATTCCTTAGATCCTTGGTATCCAGATTCAGCAGAGTGAAGCAACTGGTTGGAATCCATCTAACCTAGGAGAACTGGGAAGAATTTGTTGATGGGGCTAGAGAGGAAATTGGATTATTGATTGTTATGATTATTGGAGGGAAGCATTTAGTCTTAATTGGACATGACTTTCTTTGGCTGCATGGGGGCATGGTATCATGACAACTCCCTCCCTTTGCCTGGGGACCTCCCTGCACATTCCCTAAGTCTCCTTTACTTAGTTCCCTTTTAGTACACCTCCCTGCCAGAGCCAGCCTCTCCAACCCCCTTTTTCAGGGACCAGGTCTGTCATCACACATACACACCCCTTCTCCATTTTACATACACTCTGCTATCCTGCAGCAACTCTCCTAGTGGTGCTGATTGCACACATACACTCTACCTGGTCATCGGCTCTTTATTACATATCCTCCCGCCACATCAGAGCTGTGCTTCTCCTCACCCCCTTTGGAGTTGAATTCCACATCACAAGCTTTCCAGTGTAAAAGCTAAGCCCCCTCAGGATTCCCATCTTGCATGTTCCAATTCTTAGTACCAGTGTTAGGGGGCTTTTTCATTCACCCTCTCAATTCCCTAGTCCTTCTCGCATGAACAGAGAGCAACAATACCTGAAGTCCAAAGGCGCAAACAACTTGATGTTTATTGGGGTGAACTTCCAGCAAGCATGATTCCAGTTTCTTTCCTCAGTGTCCCCCTTCCCAGCTCTGACACCACAGAGCCATCCCTGTTCCCATTTCCCCCCCTTATTTCCTGATTGACTGCAGACTATATAGTAAAACTTGAGTTCTGATTAGCTATACCTTAACCAATCATTTTACTGAAATTTAACTAACCAAACCTAACATACTGTAACATGGTTATTTAACCAATTATATTCCACCACCTTAATTGTTTACACCCAACAAAATTAATTATACAGCAGACAGAAACAATTACAGAACCAGAGACCATGCAAATAAACATACAAAACAATACAGAAGTGAGGATTTCACAACTACATCTATACAGACATAAGGGTTTTCCAGCTGTGTCTATTGATAAGTAAGTTTTTGCCAGACAGAAAACTATCAAACTAAATTTCCTTTTACATGTTCTAGGCTCTTTCCTTTCTCTGGAGGTGATAGGAATATCAGGACAGGATTGTGTTCCTAACAGCCCAATAGCACCTTATTTCCATGTGACTAGTTTGGAATGTGAGGATGTGACCGTTCACTTCTCAGCTTATGGCTACCTCTGCTGCATAGCCAAAGGCCTTACTTACCCTAAGAACAGGGCCTCAGACTGTCACAGTACGAGAAGGCCCTTTAACAGACAGACAGTGATTTTGATTCTTTCTTTTATATCTCTATAACTAGCTAAGTGATAATACACCTAAATTCTTGAAGTATAGGCCTTTACAGACAGACCTGAATATCTATATCCTAACAATGAGAGCTAAAGAGAAACTGACAATTATATTTGTAAAATCTAAATAAAGCAGGAGGGTGCAGCTGATGTTGCAGTTTCCAGTGACCTACTGCACCCATCCACTTTATTCCATTGGTGACTAGACTCTGAGTGTCTAATCCCAGGAAGAGTTCCCAAACCAGCCTCTCATATCACTGTCTGAGGAAGAGCCAGCAGAGTGCATTGTGCAGGATCCCACAAGAAGCTCCCTGCAAACTCCTGTTAAGGCCTATGCAAAAAATCATCTTTGTGTAAATCAAACACTTCCTGTGCACAGCCACATGCCTATGACTGTACAAAGCTAATCCTAATGTTCAGCATCTGCTAAACTCATCTGGGAGTAAGTCAGGGAACAAGGTCAGCCTTAGGCACAAGCACTGCACCGCCACCAAACCAGCTTCCACTTTTGGGGCCTAGAGGTGAGGGAGACACTGTTGGTCTAAATCACTGCCTCAGTACTGTAGTTTAGATTCCTTACAGATCATAAAACCAGCCTTGCCAGGGAAACTGCAGTCTTGAACAAAATGGTGGGAAGCAGATATGAGGACTGTAACCAGTGACAAGTACTGGTTCCTCCACTGGTTAGAATATATTATTTATTCATCACTGCCGATGTGTGTGGCACTTTTACTGTCAAGTAAAAGACAGGTTTCAGAGTAGCAGCCATGTTAGTCTGTATCCGCAAAAAGAACAGGAGTACTTGTGGCACCTTAGAGACTAACAAATTTATTAGAGCATAAGCTTTCGTGGACTACAGCCCACTTCTTCGGATGCATATGCTTATGCTCTAATAAATTTGTTAGTCTCTAAGGTGCCACAAGTACTCCTGTTCTTTTTAAGTAAAAGACAGTGTTGCAGTTCAAAATATTGAAGTGTATATCACTCTTATCTATGTGCTTATCAGCTTTGCTAGCTGAGCTACTGGAGATACTCCTTTAAGGCCTGGCTGGGTAGAGATCTGTGTTTTTTGAAATGGAAGATTGCAGGATGTAGTCCCTCCACTTATGCATTTAGGTGGCAAGTGTCATGTATGTATTTGAGTGATACAGGAAACATTCAGCAGGAACAGCGGTGGGAAATTGGTAAAGACAAGATAGGAAAAACAAGAACTCATAGATCACCCCATCCACAACCTGCCAATGGCAGATTGTAATTCTGGGTAGTTTCTCGCCAACTTCACCAGTATAGTTATATTGGATCTGCACTTCTAAATCGAGCACCATTTTCCTTGTTTGTTTGAGGGCTGGAAACAACCTCAAAGTTTCTTTCTTCTCCTAGGGGTTTGACATCACATAGGACACCCAGCTGCTATTGTCATGATGCAGGACAGGATGAGATCATATCCATGTCACATAGTATCCTATCTGGAGGTTGTGTTAGATTTGATCTCCCCCGATGTTGGCCATAGAGAATGTTTGTTTGCATGATGATATTTGAATTTAAGCAGAATGGTAGTACTATAGAGTGCTCTGCCTCTTTACATTGCCTTTCACCTAGTTTCCTTATGCCTGTCAATATACCTGTGACCTGATATAACACGAATTCAGATATAATGTGGTAAAGCAGTGCTCAGGGGCAGGGCTGCGCACTCTGGAGGATCAAAGCAAGTTCAATATAACGCAGTTCCATCTATAACGCGGAAAGATTTTTTTTTTTTTTTTTTGGCTCCCGAGGACAGCATTATATCGGGGTAGAGGTGTACACTATGGTTCCCATTAATCTAAAACATTATCACTAGATTTTACTTATCTTCCCTACTCTCCCCTAAGAACAAAAAAAGCTAAAGAGATGGAATCTCCACACACATCTTTACTCAGCAATATTCCCTGGATGGAAAAATAAGGAATAGATTTCCCAAAGTACTCAAGGCCAGACTTTCAAATGCTCATTGCCTACTATTGGGGCAAGATTTTCAAAAGAATGCTGCATCCAGCAGGTACTATTGTGATACTGGCAGCCAGATTTCAAGAGCTCCGCTCCTAGCTCGCTGAGCTCTCTTGAAACTCTGCTCCGATTGTGTTCTTTTGAAAATGTTCTCCAAGAAGTAGAGCAGGTGCTGGTCAAGCAAAAATGATAGATGATGACTTTTGTGCCAGGAGAATGATCATACACATCACTTCATCAGACCCATGAGGGAAGAAGGGGTCTGAGTCTGATTTCACATTTTTCACTGTGATGACATGATCTCTTTGGCAACAGACAGATATCGTCTATGTTTGTACAGTGCCTAGAACAGCAGGGAAGGGTTCTTGGTTGGCCTCTCAGCACTAACATAATAAAGATAAAATGGAACCACGAAATGATACCACTGCTGGGGAGAAGCAGAGGGCGGGAAGGGAAAAGGAAAGAGGAAGAAATTAATGTATTGCTAGGGTGTTTTGCTGACATTTAGCAGCTGCATACAAGCGGTGCCCGTATCATGTGATCAGCCTTGTCCTCACTGGTAAGGTGACCCGCTATCAGCCGGCTGGGGCCAACCCGGAGTGAAGCTGAAGTAGTGCGACCTCTAGTGTAGACAGAGGCTGTGTGCCTGAAACCAGGCACGTCGCAGCCTGGAGTCGTTTATCATGTGCACACGCGAGGCACTGGCGCTGGGGGAGGCCAGCGGGACACAAGGGGGGAAAATCCCCCGCGCGGCCGAGCGCTGGCAGCAGCCCGAGCTGGGATCTCTCCGAAATCCGGCCCCCCACCTCCTCTGAGGCCGGGGCCGCTGGGGGTAGGCGGGGCCGCGTCCCTGCGAAGGGCAGGGATTATTAGGGAAGCTGGGGGATCCGTTGCGCGCGCCCCGCAGCCCCGCCCCCTCTCCTCCCGAGCGGGCACAGCGGCTAATGGGCTCGCGACTCCCGGCCCGCACCGCTACGCAACTGCAGAACTCGGAGCTGGCCAAGCCCGGCCCCAGTGGCTGCTCCCGTCCAGTGACTGGGCTCGCGCGCTCGCCTGCGATCGCCGCAGCCTAGTGTGCGCGCGACTGTTTTCACACTCCTCCCTCCGCGCGCGGTCTTGCTTGGGAGGGGCGGGACTAACATGCTAATAAATCACGCTCCTTCCTTGCACTTTCCTGGGCTGCGCCGACCGAACGTGTCCGCCTATGGCCAATGGGAGCGCCTCCCTCGAGCAGCGCAGCCAATCACAGAAGGCGGCCTGGGTTGTGGGCGGGAAGTGAGGGAAGCTCGCGCTCATGAATAAAGAAATAAGGCGAGGCTGGCTCGTGGCGTCAGCTGCTGGCGCGTGCGCCTTGGCGGTGTCTTTCCGGGAGCTGCTGGCGCAGCCCTAATTCTTAGCCTTCCCCTGCGAGGGTCGCGGCGTTGACACCGCTCGCCGGACAGCGGGGAGCATGCCCGGCCGCGCCGCGCGCCAGGAGGCAGCAGCGGGGAGCGCAGGGGCGGCCGCCTCCGCGCAGCAGGAGCGGAGCCTGGCGGGAGCCTTCCCGCTAGTGCTGAAGAAGCTGATGGAGAATCCTCCGCGGGACGCGCGCCTCGGTGAGGGCGGGAGCGCGCACGCACGGCGCGACCCCGAGAGCGGCCAGAGCGCGCGTGTCGAGGGGCGGGGCGAGTCCCATCTCCCTGGTTCCCGGGGCGGGTCCAACTGGGCCGGGGCCCGCGGGTGCCCGGCGCTGCACCCAGCCCCGCTCGCCGGCTGCATGCTAGGGCCGGGCCCCGGCCTGGGCTCCAGTGGCTGCGGGCGGGCGGGCGGGCGGCAGCAGCTGGGGGGGGGGGGAGATTCACCCTCCTTAGCCACAGGCCGGGGCTGCCGTGAGAAGACTTCTGGCCTCGGTGACTGACCTGCCCGGAGTCTGGCTGCAGCCTCGGGGCTTTTTGCCAATACAAAATAGAGCAACATCAATCAAAAAATCTCCCCCGAACAGCGCGGCCTGTGCCCCAGGGCTGGGCTTTGCCCCCTGCTCCAGGCGTTGCCACCTGGTGCATGCGAGTGTCCAGTTGCCTTACAGCTCCAGCCGAAATCAATGTGATTTACAAAACTAAGTCATCGGTGTCATTTGCATTTGGTTCACTAATATATACTTATGCTGGTACTCCGAGATCTGAGGCAAGACTGGCTCTATTATGCTAGGCACTGACCGAATGCATAGAAAGACCTAGTCCTATCTGAAGAGCCTATGATCTACTATCAGCATGTGTGTTCCTGCTAGCTGTTGAGGAGTCCCGAGCCTCTGGCTGGCGAAGCAATTACTTTCTCATCCAGGTTTTTTCGTTCGCTATGAATTAAATTTCTTTCTGTGCTTTTAAACGTAATGTGCAAAATACAGCAGGTTGAAGTAACAATGGTGCCCTGTATCACAGTGCTGTCCTTTTCAACAGAAACCTCATTCTTGCCTTGAGACTTCCGAAGGCATATTCCACCTTGATTCTGTTCCTGCTAAGGAAGTAGTTTGAAGTAATGTCTGCCAGAGTAATTGGGGTAGGGTTTTCTAAGGGTTGGTATGCAGGATCTTCTAAAATCATACCAGGGCTAAAAGGCTATCCTGGTCTCTCTGTGTGGTTGACCCTACTGACTGATCTATTCCATCGGCTTTGGAACAGCCCAATGTTCTCAGGTTTGTGCATTGTGCTCTTTGCCAGGCTTCCCTATGTGAACAGTGAAGAGCCAACCTCTGATCCAGTAG
Source organism: Trachemys scripta elegans (assembly GCF_013100865.1). Classification (NCBI taxonomy): domain Eukaryota; kingdom Metazoa; phylum Chordata; order Testudines; family Emydidae; genus Trachemys; species Trachemys scripta. The sequence goes on along the minus strand of NC_048298.1, from coordinate 89,005,634 downwards.
GATTTACATCTCTGGAGTGTGTCAAAGAAGAAGTGGGCTGTAGTCCACGAAAGCTTATGCTCTAATAAACTTGTTAGTCTCTAAGGTGCCACAAGTACTCCTGTTCTTTATTCTGGTGACTGTTGTTTTATTCAGAATCAGAATGATGGTGCTGTCTATTTCTACATTGCAGCATGAGGAAATTTAGTTTACAATTGCTGAGCATTCTTGCAAGTATATATTTATACTGTGATCACACTTGCTGCATGAAGTTGTACTGCTGTATACACTTCCCACACAATAGCCTGTATGTAGACTTCCAACCCCAGATGAACATCCCATCAAGCAGTAATTACCTGGGGTTCTTGGTTTCCACAGAGCAATCTTCACTGTATTGCCTAAAGTAAGAGGAACTCTCATCCAGGTGCTCTTGTGTGGGAGTGAGCACCTCACAAAAATTGAAAAAATCTCATTGCTCTGCAGCCATTCCTCCTCATCCCAGGTCTTGACCATCATGCTTTCACCAGTCAGCGGATGTGCTTCTGCCCCCAAAATGGTACTCAGTCCAGTAAGGTCTAGAGGTAGGCACCTGATCTGAGTATGAGTGAGGTGTGATTTCATGGACAAAGTAGTGTCATTATTTAAAGCTGTCTTCTAATTCTTAGGGGCCTCATTCTTTGCTGAGATTCTACTCCGTTTATCTATGACCTTCAGCAGTCAGTTGACTACACTTCCAGGAATTCAGTCAGAAATGGGCTTTGCTTAGCATAGAGACAACTGTGCTTCTCCTGTGTGTGACCTATAGTGTAGTTTATACAGAAAATTTTGTCAATCTCTGGGGAAAATTCTAAGATGTTCTCCTACAGCCTCCCCTTTTGGGGAACTGTGTGATAGGTACTTTGACCTATAACAAAATGTTAGAGGGAGTACTGTGTGGGGACACTGAATTTTTTCAGGAACAAATGCTTTTATAAATGCTTAGCTGAACTGTTACAGTTAGCATTTAATGTAGATGAACTTTGTGTTATTTCCAAATCGAATATGAAAATCCCCATTTCCACCTCTCCCCCTTTTTGTACCTAATCTTTCCCTCTTTGCACTTCTCTCCCACCTTCAGGATAAACTTTCTTGTTACCTCAAAGGCTTCTTAATAGTTTCCATTGTAACCTGACCCTTCCACATGTACTTTTCCTGTCTTCCAGGAAAAGCCTGGGAGAAACAAAATATCTGTTGTAAATCCTAAAGATAATCAAATCTAAACTTCGGTGAATCATGGTGCTTAGGAGCATGTGTATTATACCACCCCTGGGTGGGTTGTTGGCAGTGTGGATTAAACAGAGGACCTCTATGCTAAAAGACCCTGCTCTCTTAGCTCCAAGACTTTAATGTACCTGTAAATCTCTGTGGCCTACCTATTAGAGGGAGATCGACAAACTGTTAAGTGTGGGTTACACATGGAGATTGGGCTGAGTAAATTGATGTAGAACGTGTCAAGGAGTGAATTTCCTTGCTCTGATGGAGTCTGTATTGAACTCTTACCATTATTTAAACCTAGTCTTTAATCTTCTAACCCATATTTTACACAGTGACCTTTATGTTTTTTGTCTTTTAGATAAAGAAAAGGAGAAGGAAAAACTTGAGGAGGATGAAGCAGCAGCTGCCAGCACTATGGCAGTCTCTGCCTCCCTCATGCCTCCCATTTGGGACAAAACCATCCCTTATGATGGGGAATCTTTCCACCTGGAGTACATGGATCTGGATGAGTTCCTCCTGGAGAACGGAATCCCTTCTAGCCCTGCTCACCTAGGCTTGAACCAGAACCCGCTCCTGCCTGTGGCTGAGCTGGAAGGAAAAGAGCCTGCCAGTGCGGCTGCTACCTCCCCTCCCTCCTCATCTTCCACTGTAGTTTTCCAACCATCTGAAGCTGCCTCCGGCACAGGTAGGTGAAATACTTTGAAGCCATGTGGACGGTTTCTGTTGCTATTATATGTAAAGAGGCCTCAAACCTGGGGAGAAGCATTACCACCCTGCTGAGATTAGCTTCAGAAGCTTAAACAGCATAAATGTGTTTAGCCTATACATTTACATTCATCTGTAAATTCCTGCTAATCTTTATGAAGAGGTCTTTCCCACTCCCAAAATAACGTAGGGCTTGTCTACACTTATTGCTGCGGCACGATCAACGCTTCGGTGGTCAATTTAGCGGGTCCAATGAAGACCCGCTAAATCGACCACTGATCGCTCTCCCGTTGACTCCTGTACTTCACCTGATCAAGAAAAGTAAGGGGAGTTGATGGGAGAATGTTTCCCGTCAACATTGTGTAGTGTGGACCCCACGGGAAGTAGATCTAAGCTATGTTGATTTGAATTACGCTATTCATGTAACTCAAATTGCATAGCTTAAATCGACTTTCCCCTTAAGTGTAGACAAGGCCTTAGTGCCACTGCCGCTTAGCCACTTCTCATTACTGTATCTGATTGCAAATCTTGTGGATGTTGATGCTAGGGAATGAGCCCAGCTAAAATAAGAACCAGCACAAACATTCTCCCACAACTGAAGCAGGACTTTTTTTGAGGTTTTAATATCTGTCTTTTTAAAAAAAAAAAAAAAAATCACATTGCTTCTGTGCTGTTTTGTTTCTAGTTGGAATTGGAAAATCTGAAATACCAATAAATTTAGCCTTTCTAATTGGTACTTCTAACCTAGCAAGAGTCTGGAATTCCTTGAATTCTTGTGGAAAAATCTGTTACTATAAGATCTGCAGGCTTGATAGGTTCAGATAAGCTTTTGAACACCTTGGTGGTTCAGTCCGTTGAGGTAAACCATTAGTAGTTAGTGTACATCCAATGAACTTTGCTTTATGGAAATTTTATAATAAAGCTTGTGAAATGTGACAGCTACGTTTTTTGGACAGAGGCTGTTTATATTTTAGTTTTGACGCTCCAAGGAATGCTTGGAAGTCTCTTGAGTACCTGAGATGAGAAAGGAGAGACAAAAAAATAAAACACATTTCTGGTGCCTCCACCTTAGCTACCCGTGACTTGATCCTAGATAGCGGTGTGCATATCTGGAGAGGAGCTTCACTTTTCAGTTTAGTGCTGGATTTGGGAACTCCACACAATAACACTGCGCATATTTAATGGCTCTTTTGTGAGAAAAGAACCTGCAAGAAGGCTTTATGGAAAGGGCCTGAACCCTGACTCCCTTTCCACAAACCTGGTAGACAAATGCACAACATGGAATACAAGGTTTTTCAGCAGGAGGGAGGAAAGAAACCATGTATCAAGTGCTCACTTGTGGACTCCATGTTTATATATGATGTGTTTTATGTTATCCTTTGGGTATAGTTTTTTGTTGTTTCTCCTAAACTCTTGTGTAGTGTTGCTAATGTTTTACTGCCCAGATATGTGGCTGCATTTCATTAGTGGAAGAAGAAATTCATTTATCCCTGCCTATATTTCACTTCGTGTTAAAATTTGCAGTTCATCTGTATGAAAGATGTTTATAAACATAAGGTTACTGTAATGTGACTTAACTTGTCTTTAAAGGTCATGCTACCATTCTGTTTCTGTCACAGTACACATCTCTTCCACACTGGGCCCTCTGTTATTACTCTTCTATTTACATATAACAAATAAGGAAGAACATGATGTGTGGATTTTTATCAAACCTCTATTTTTCATGCTGAAAATTAAATTTTGTGTGGTCTTCAGTGGGCTGAGTGAGAGAAATCTCCAAGCCAGCTCGTGCTTCTGTGGGAATTTCTGAGCCATAAATGGCAGGGAGCTAGAGCTCTGAATTTCTGATTTAACTCTGTTGGAGCAAATACTTCTTATATGTAGCGAGGTGCACAAGGGAGAAACTGATATCTTTCTGCCATTTTTATCTTCTTGTATCTCTCATTCTGGGCATGCATTTCTTCCATGGTGAAGGAGGTTATCCAGCATTTCTGTGTAAGGCTGAGATGTTAGTTCCATCCCCTGCAAGAGATATCTTGTACAGTACTGAGTTGACTATTAAATAGAAGTGATAAATGTGGCATACACTAGGACAGTGAGCAGAGATGCCCATATATGGGTACCTGGATTTATTTTCTTCGTCATGCTGATCTCCTATTGTGATGTTTACTGCCTTTTACTAGAATCCTCCCCAGAGAGTGAGAGAGAGACTCCGAGCCCCGTTGATCCAGACTGCATTGAGATTGATGTGAACTTTAATCCCGACCCTGCTGACTTAGTGCTCTCCAGCGTGCCCGGTGGTGAGCTTTTCAATCCTCGCAAGCACAAGTTTGCTGAAGAGGACCTGAAACCACAGCCCATGATTAAAAAGGCCAAGAAGGTTTTTGTCCCAGATGAGCAAAAGGTAACAGACTTATTATATCAGACTGATGAGGCTTTACTCAGGGTTGTGGGGGGGTCTTGAAATACATTTGGGGCAAGGCCAATGTGCCATACCTACAGAGTTGAGTGGAGAACGTTTCTCAGAAGAGGGTTGGCAGGCCCTTACTGCTTTGTTAACTTGGAGCAGTGAGTGAATTGTTGGGCTGGAGTGACTTGTGATGGTAGACACAAAAAAGGATGGAAAAACTAAGTTGTCTTAGCTCATTCCTCCCTTCTCTTCCTCACTAATGCAAATTTGCCCCCCCCACACACTGTATACGGTCTTCATGGTCATGTTCTCATTTGCCAGTGCTTTTTGTTTAGTCCAGTTCTAAATGCCCCGGACAATGAAACATTAATCACTTTCATTGGGAGACTATTCCACAGGCTAATAGACTTAGCTGTTAAGAAACTGTTCTTGATGTCCAGCTGAAATGTTCCCTTTGTTTAATTTCATCTCAGTTTTAGTTCCCCACCCCACCTTGGACTATCCTAAATAGGCTTCTTGTGAGGAGACAATCTTCCAGTACCAGGTTGCCTAAACTTCAGTTAGTATCTGAGCCTAGTCTAGCCAACCCAACAGCTTCCTGCATGAGCTACAGGAAGAAGTCCAATAGCAAGTAGGATGGCTTTTTTGGGTAGGATGACTCTTGTGGTAGGGCAGGAAGGTAGCTGTTTGATACTGGATATGAAATACTGAGCTGTCAGATTGGCATCTTTTTTTTTTTTTTTTTTCTTTCCTACAGGATGAAAAATATTGGACAAGGCGAAAGAAGAACAACGTGGCAGCAAAGCGTTCCCGCGATGCTCGGCGACTGAAAGAGAATCAGATCACAATCCGAGCAGCCTTCTTGGAGAAGGAGAACACTGCCCTTAGGACAGAGGTGGCAGAGCTGCGCAAGGAAGTGGGGAAATGCAAGAACATTGTCTCTAAATATGAGACCAGATACGGACCCTTGTAAGCACACTTTCTTTCCTTGCTAGGGCTCCTTGTTTAGCTCTTGGACTTCTCTGCCCTCTGTAGAGACTCCCAGAAATAACATGTGTGGAGGCTTTGTCATTGTGCATCTATAACAAAGATCTGCTTCTGATGGCACAACTTGGTCAGGTCCTTTCCTGACCCTGTGGTGCCAGAATCTAGGTTGTGTCCATCTTTACAGCTTTGTGTTAACACTGCTAGAGCAGTTGGTGATGCTAATCTAAGAGAATGGATTCATCCATCCAGGGGAATAAAAGTGAATCTGATTAGATTGTTGGACAAGGCTTTTGCTTTCTGTTCTAATTTCCATTTTAAATGGAAAGAGAGCTAGCTGAAGTGCAAAAGTCTCCTGTCCATTCGTTCTCTCTCTCTCTCTTGCTTTTAAAACTTAGTTTTATAATTTGGGTGCTGCGGGACAGCATCATAAAAAAAGTTCCTTTCCCAGTTCCTAGATATTGGAACGTAGCTGATCAGCACCCGTTGTGCAGGGCTCTGTGCTCCTGTTCAGGAGGAACAGGGAAACCACCTGGGCCTGGGAACTGTCTGTCTTCTGCAGAGGTGAAGATAACATTCTGATGAATATGCATTTGTGTAAACCAGAGTGCAGTGAAAACATTGTTTCTAAACAATACTTGTACATTTTTCTTTGGCTAGCTCCCAGATCCATAGGATGAGGTGCAGGGCAGAGAGCCCCATACTTCTCCTTTACTAATGTGAGGTAACGCTTTTTGAGTTCACAGCAATGGATTTTAGGGGGTGCATCGCTCTCTTCTTCCTTTTCCCTAATACAGTTAGGGGACTTCTTTTCTTGAACAACTAATTATGCAGCACGTGACTCTTCATTCAGAAGTGAAGAAGGGCACCACCAGACCTTGAGTCATTCACCTGTGGCCTCATCAGATCAAACCTTAGGTCCATCTCGTTTGGGAATCACCAGCACTTTGTGTTTTGGGCGGGGGGAACAAACCCAAACCACCACTCTAATGCATCTTCCCAGTTGTACAAGTGTTGGTGGGGGATTTCTTGGTCCTTTTGAGCAAGCTGGGGAGCAGCCACACCCACTCTAAACATGAAGAATTTCTCTCACAACCTCTTTGGGTGGCAGTCTCTCCATGCCAGCTGGTTTTCTCTCAAGCACATGACTTGCCCTCTTGGTGCTGAGAATGGATTACTTTCCAGCGCTGCTCCTACAATAAATGGTGCTAAAGAAAAATGCATTCTTGTGTAACGTTGGAGGCCTCCTCCACCTGCAAGAATGGAAAGCTTTAGTAAGATGTCTGGTACAAATGTAGACAGTCATTGTCATATGTATTTTATCCCAGGTTTATGGCAGTGAATATGTTAGAACTGGTGGGGTTAGATGTCTGGGGATGGTGTTTGTATTTGGGAGCAAGAGGAGCGTGGGAGATAAAAAGATTTTTAGGATAGATTTGAGTGAAGGAGTTAGAAACTTATAAGAGCATGTAGAAGTTATGGGGTTTCTTTTTCTGTAACAGAGATTTTGACTAGCTCAGCTTTGCGAGCTCAATGTGAGAATAACGCAGCCTTTCTAAATTCATATGTTAGCTCCCTAAGGGAGTGGGGAAGGAGGCTAATCCAGCATGATGAAAGTCAATCTGTACAGGAGCTGTTTTTTCCCCCTGCGTTATTACCTGCTTGTCTGGGCTGAGTTGTTTCTTTGTGCAGCGCCAGTCTGATTCCTTCTGAACGTCAAAGAGGGAGATACATACCACTCTGTGAAAGAAAAAAAAAACAATGGTGTGGGATTCTAACGGTGATAGGAGGAGTATATTGTAAATAAATTGTCACACTTACTGCTTTGCTTTATTTAAAGTGACTTATCTGATTCCGAGTGATGCAACTTTAAAGACTTCTAAAAACAAAGAAACTAAAAAGCACACATGAAACCATCTGTCTTCAGAGTGAGCAGTGAGATGTGTGAGAGGTATCCAACACAAACAACTGACGGGGGACACTGCCTGCAAGTACCCCATCTGAACTGCCCGGGGGCTGGCATGATGAAAAGTGCAAGGTCTTCTTAATGCTGTGTATGGCTTTCTTATCTCTCTTTTTTTTTTTTTTTTTATACTAATGTTTGTCTTCTCTCTGTAATCAAACTACAGTAATGTTACTTACTGACACTTGTCAATTACACTCACAGCTCATGTCTTTCAGTCCAATCTGTTGATGACTTGTGTGAATGGTGACTGTTTTGATACTTGAATGAAATGGGAGAAAGGGGGATTCTAACTTAAAATGGCTTAAACAATATTGTCACCGATTTTTGGGGCTAGAGGGCAGTGGAATAGGTTTTAGCTACTGCTGCAGCTGGATTCTGACAAGCGTAGCATCTTGAGGTACTGCTCGGGGTGCTGAACTAGAGGCGTCTAGGTGTGCAAGAAAATGTAACAGATTTGTTGAAGTAAACTAAAAAGCACCATCGAGTGTGCTGTACAAAGGGTAACAAATAAATCCTGTTATATACCCCAGATGACAAACACAGCTCCTTAACTACTTCCTCCCCTGATATGTACATTGTGGGGAGCCCACCCCCGTCACCTTTTACTTTTAAGGGGCTCTTTGTATCCCAGTAAAACAAATTACATCCATTTTCCTGTCTGCCGCACCAAAATAGGGGAGAGGTGTGTACCTCTGAGCTGCTGAGCCCTGTATTTTGCTGCAAGCCAGACCAGTCAATCTGTATTGAAGCCCCAGGGGAACAGTGGCTAGCAGCTACTATGCTCTGCATCCTTCTCTTTTTTTCCTACTGCACTCTAATTCCCCAAGCACCTCGGAGAGTACGGCGTACATCTGTCTCATGGACCCCAAATATCCAGCAATGCCATTGTCATAATGGAACAGCTTTAAAAACAAAGACCCTGGGCATGTATGGAGGTAGATGAGGCACTTAGAGAGCATTGCAGGGATGTTGGCCCTGTGTAGAAAAGGGAGGCTGTCCATGGAAGGAAAGGTGCCATCAATACCGCAAAAGAATCCTAACCAGACATCATAACCAAATCTATAGGTGAAAGAACAAATGGAATGGCTTATTTCCAGTAAAATATTGTAGGGCTGCACTTGTATCCGAGGTTCTGTCAATAACATAGAAATGAAGAGAGGAAGTTTTTTTCTATTTGTCTATATGACAAACTTTCTGCCAGGTGGCTGATCAATAGCAGACACCTGGTTGATAAAGTGCTCTTGAAAGCCTGCAAAAGGAAAAGGGCCTAAATGGGAGGCTCAGAATCCATTACAACGGAAACTTATGAAGTATGGTTTAATACTGTACAAATACTGTGTCTTCATCTTCCCCAGAGGGATCCTGCCCTCAGGACTTCTTAGTAGGAAGGAGAAGAGGAAAGGGTGCAATGGGGAGAAGCAGACTGCTGCAAACTTTCTTTAAACAAAGTTGTAACCAATTAATTTTTCAGTGTAACCTGGCAACGATGAACGGGCTTTATCCATCAAGTGCACTGCTTGATCTAGTCTTGCAAGTGGACCATGTTTTCAGTGTTAAAGAACATGCTTTAACTTTTTTTCCTAACCAGTAAGAAATGTTATTAATATGTATATAATAAGATTCCAGGATTGTCACTCAGAAGCCTGTTATGTCTGTAGTCAATGTGAAGCGATGGAAACAGCTACACAGGTAGTTGAGAGCTCTTTTTGTTCTGAATATCACCAGGTGCAGTCATCGCTGTGACTTGTGATCGGTTACTGTCATAAGTTCACAGCCATTTTTGGCTTTTTTGCACACACACAACTTTACAAATTACATCCATGGAACAACAAAACTAGTACTTTTATAAGTTGGAACTGTTAAGATTCGCTAGGATAGTACATGAAAGTTTCCCCATATCTGCAAATGGGTTACTATTCCAGCATCAAATTCCTAAAATGTCAAGGATATATTACCATCTGTATGAAGTGCTGCAGGCTTACATCTTGTATTGCAGATCTGAACAACCCTTTTTTTTTTTTTTTTTGGTGGATTCTTTTTTTAGTTTAAGGGCCTTGATTTTTAAAGCTGTTGAATGCATGTAAATGTATTAACATCTTCTGGCATATATTTCCAATTACTTAGTTCTGAATTATTGTTTTTCACAACCATGTTAACCATTTGAGGAGAGGTGCTACTAACTGTGCCAGGTACATCTTAAGGGAGCAGGTGCCGAGGAGGTCCAGCAGCTCCAGGGTTTAGGAATATTGTAAAAGTACAATTGTGGCAAAAATATTTTGTGTAATCAGCAGGAGATCAGTGCTGCTGTGGAACTTCAGCTCTGCAGAGCTCCTAACCTTTACAGAACTGAAGCTCCTGGTTATCAAAAGTCCTGATTTTACAAAGTGTTTAGTTATCTCAAAGCTTTGTAAAACAGGGTGTGTCTGTATTGTTTTCTCCTGGCTGTGGTGGGTGAGCCCAAGACAAAGGGCAGATGCAGAGGTGATCTGACCCATTAACTTCATATTGTACAGTAACCTAGATCTAAATATTTACTGAGGAAAGAACATTTATTTTAGGTTTTGTTTTTTTGTTTTTTTTTTTTAAAGGGCTTTTCCCCTCACAGAAATACAAAATCTTGACCAGCTTTGTTGGTCTTAAGTAATTCTTCTGTTGTGCATCTACCAAAAGCACCACTAAAGGTTGGGGGAAGGGACAACAAAGCTAATAAAGTTCCTTGGAGATCGTCAGTATTTTTAGCCGGATGGTTCATTATTCTTTATTGTGCGGCTTTTTTTAGAATACAAACATTTAAAGTTCAGGCAGTCACAATGGAGTGGAGAGTTGTGAGGGAGGTAAAAAAAGTAAGTGGAGGATAAAGAGGAGTGGAAAAAACAAAAGATAAGATTAAGGCAAATACTAGCCTGAGCCAGAATGCTGAAACTGAGGCCGACCTGCTTCTAACTTTGGGGCAGTTCAGATCCAGATCTCAACCCCACAGCTTGGGCTCTTACCCAAGATGTTTACTTTTTTAAGTGATGGGCGCCTCCTTTTCTTCGCCATATTTTTTATGGCCTGAGATAGAGCATGAAGATGAAAAGAACCTGGGAGAGTGAGGGAAGGTGCTATTATTTCTAACTACAGTAGTTGTTATATTAATGTACTCACTATATGTCCATTCAATTAAGGCACTTGATTCTGACTTGCAGATGGCAGTATTACTGCCCTTTGCTCATGTGGTGGCCTGAATTGTTTGACAGAGCTGCATCCATATATGCAGCTGAAGGTGAGGTGAGGATTTGTTTACTTACCTAAATGGAATAGCAGGTAGCTGGTATCTGTCTTCTAGAGCAGCGATGATGTATCTGTTTGCTACTGGTCAGGATAATGGAAGGATTAATCTTCTACACTCATGTGATTTATTGGAATATTGTATTTTGTATAACTTAGAACATGTAAATACACTTTTAAAATTAATTGTCCTATGAAGTAATAAATAGCCCTTCCATTGTAACACCTGAAAATTGTTAAAAGTGCTTCATGTCGCATGACTTGGGATTTTTTTTCCTAGAGAACAGCAGAAATCAAAGTGAGATTGATGTTGTGGAGTTTTAATTTAATTGTGATGCTTCCTGGTAACAAAAATATTTAAAAATAATAAACCACCCAAGCCGAGAAACTTCATTTTATTTTTTTACAGTAATCACTTAGGTGACATTCATCACTGTACTCAGACAATCCCATTTTCTGGATAGTCAGTTTTGTTGTTGGCCAGTAACATTTGGAAAGCACTCCTATTGGTCAGTTTCATAAAAAGCACCGTGCAAGTCCAGAAAAACAGTAACTTGTTTTTTAAATTGGTTGTGGCTTAAATGTAGCTCTCTAACCAGACTTCAATGTAGTCTGCAGACTGTTACTGCAACTCATCCATAACATAAGTAGAATAAACCTTCATCAGTCATGTTGTGTACACAACATATACGGTTATGGTACTCGCACATCCTTTGGTGAGTGAAGAGATCCATTGACTAAAGACTCGAATTTTCAGTGCATTTTCACTGGATACTGCACAGATGGAACTTTCAGCAGCCAGTCAAATTCTTCTTTTTGTGTCAATTTTAGACTAGAGGAAAACAAAATTAATGGTTGAGAATCATGGTCAATGTGTTAGGAAGTAACTTGTCCTTGTCCTTCAAACTTTATCTAGCACTGGGGCCCACAGCCCTGTGATAAAACCTTCCCCCTGACATATCTTCAGCTCACTGACTTTAACTGATGTACAGCAGTGGCCTCCACTCCAGTATCTGCTGCTGTAGCATTCCATTGAAATAACAATGGAAAATCCCACATTTTTCATAGTGGGCAGAAATGGTGGTACATTTTTGTGTTATGTTCCCAAGCTGTTAAGTAACTGTGAAGCAGCTAAGTTTTATGTGCAAGTTATTCACTGGAGTTCTGCTCCTGTCAAGGTTTTTTGGAGAAGAGGAGAGAGTCTGTTTTGATCTCATTAGTGTTTCTGGAAGAATCTCATTTGGTGTGTTTTGGTTTACACTACATTTTAATGCCAGAAGCAAGAGCATTTTGAAGTGTCCTTTATTTGGATCTGCAGATGACACCACTCTATCCCACTAAATAAGGAAAAATTTAACTGCAGAATGTTTTATTAACTGCAAAATATTTATATAGCTTTTGCTTTGTGTCATTAAACAATTGCTGTATTTCACCTCCTGGGTGTCTCCGTTTTTGAGGAAGGCAAAGTAATTCCTGTATATAGTTTTGTAAGTCTGTAAAATGCTTTTCGGATCGTTCTGGATGAAAGGCCCTATAGAAATGTAAAATTGCTACTAATTTACCAGATACAATCATGTTTGTGAAATAGGTGGGTAAAGTTGTCTATTACCATAAATAATCAAGCTTCGCTATTAATCCTGTACCCAAAACTGCTCATTTTGTATACACACTCTTGCCAGCTGATTGGAGAAAATAAAGGTGCCTGAATTGCAGTCTAATGAGGAAAGGGCATTTCACTGTACACCTGGTATCCTCCTATATTTCCACTTCTGACACTTTTTTTTTTTTTTTTTTTTTTAAATGAACAAACTGGATTTGAAGTTTCCAAGTCTTGAAAAATCACTTGGAATTTGTGGGTAGTTGAAATCCTTTCTGTTCTTGACAACCTTTTTTTATGCTTTTTTTTTTTTTTGTTTAACGTAAAGTTTTGACTGTATGAAATTGTTAGTATTTTTCCTTTTTAAAAAAATAAAGTGTATATTCCACTATAGTAAGATCTAGTCATGTATTTTTCTCTCTCTGCCAGCGTTCTGCCTGATGCTGATCTTTCAATTGCTATGGAAAGGGGCTGCATCTTCCAAAATTAGGTCCTACTGGTCTACTTGTATGCGTATATGGTGTACACGCAACACAGTTTCTCATCTTATGTTTCCTTTATTACATTGGGATTATAAACTGACTTCGGAAATGTCACAAGGTTTCATACTTAGTGTCCCTCGATCACTTCCAGATCAAACCTTCACTTTGCAAGGTCCAAAGAGAACTTGCCAATGCCGCAAACATAATCTGTGCTTTTTCTGCCTCAGCACTATAATGACACAGTTAGGATTTAGTTGGCAATCTTGTGGACGAAGCAGAATTTTATTTAGGACTCCAGGGTGCAAATATGTTGAAAATGATGCCCCCCCGGCCTATTTTAAACCTCAACCAAACTTTCTAAGAATGGTGCTGGTGAAGAGTGCTGGATTATTTATCCCCCAATCGGGTAAATCCTACATAGTAGTAGCACATGGTTTTTACTACCCCCTCCATCCCCACGCTGTGCTTCAGACTTAACTTAAAAGGACCACTCCTAGGGAAAGGCCTTCGGTGTCTTTGGCCCCATTCAATCCTTGGGGGCCAATTGTGACTTTAGTATGAATAATGAAGGTGCTGTAGATGTACATGGTATCACAGGAGTAGCCATCACATTGTAGTAATCAACACTTCATATGCATGGAGTGAAAATTACAGATACAGGCATAAATATATATTGGCACAATATAAATGCCTGTATCTATAATTTTCACTCCATGCATCTGAAGAAGTAGGTTTTTTTACCCACAAAAGCTTATGCCCAAATAAATGTTAGTCTTTAAGGTGCCACCAGACTCCTTGTTTAAATGTATGTGGTGCTTTACAAAACAAAGCAAGCCCTGTTCCATGCACCTAAAACTGTAATGAGATTGTCTAAATTTACAGTCCCATAACAGGGAAGGCTGGGGGAGGACTACGTCTACGAAGAACAATGTAGAAAAAATTATGTGAGTAACTCTATACTAGGAAATGCACTGAGGCGTCTTAACCATTTTTCACAGTGAATGGCCATAGGATAGTAGCAGTGGTTTCTAATGTCTGCTGCTTCAGTCTGATGAACTAGAGGTGTAAAGCTCCTTTTCTCATGCCTGACCCTTGAGTCATCTGCTTCTAACTCCCTTTTTTCTGTAGTTGTGCTTAGCAGGACTGGTTTGCAAAATGTCAGCAAATCTCTCTTTTGGACTCAAATCTCCCTTTATTGAACAGCAGCACCATCTCCTGTCAGCTTCATATACAGAAGGTGAGGTCTGGGGGAAACACTCAAAATCAAATTTCCCCAGGTCTCAAGCAGTGGTGGGAAGGGTGTCTAAATGTGACTGAACAATAAACACAAAATACACGTGGAGGCAGAAGGTTCCATACTCTGCTGTTCAAATTAAACCTTTGGGAGCCACACGGAGTTGTAAGAATGGCCTTGCAGTCTGGATGAGGAGGGGCTTGATGATGGGGCTATTGCTTGTTCCGATCACCCCCAGGTCTGTGGCGAGCCAAAGTTACTGTGGTGAAGTTGGTTTCTCAGTCTAGCTCTGCATGAAGTGGCTGCTCATCACTGGTGTCAAGTGGCCTCCTTGGCAATCTCAGCAGAGCCTCCGAGGACTGAACTGACATCTATCTCCTCCCTAGAGCGTCCCAGCAGAGTCGGACAGAGGCGCAGCTGCAGGGACAAAGCTTGCACTGCTGATACTTGTCACGTTATACCTTCTCTGGAGAATAAAGGGAGCACTGAAGTGCCCCAAGCTGTTGCTGTAGCTCCTTTTACCAGCAATCAATTCATTTGCTTGGGCACTAGAAGGAACTGCTGAAAGCTGAAGTGGAATTTCTATCACTGAAGGTACTCCAGGGGTCAGACTAAATGCCCGTCTATCAAGTGTGGATTAAGGGATAATGGAAATCGTAGAGTCCTAGAAGATTAGGTTTGGAAGAGACGTCACAAGGTCATTTAGTTCAACCCCCTGCTCAAAGCTAAATCATCCCAACCAGAGCTTTGTCAAGCTGGGCCTTAAAAACCTCTAAGGAAGGAGATTCCACCACCTCCTTAGGTAACCCATTCCAGTGCTTCACCACCCTCCTAGTGAAATAGTGTTTCTTAATATCCAACCTAGACCTCCCCCACTGCAACTTGAGACCATTGCTCCTTGTTCTGTCATCTGCCACCACTGAGAACAGCCTCGCTCCATCCTCTTAACAGAACAAGGAGTAATGGTGAAGCACTGGAATGGGTTACCTAGGGAGGTGGTGGAATCTCCTTCCTTAGACAAAGCCCTGGCTGGGATGATTTAGTTGGGGATTGGTCCTGCTTTGAGCAGGGGGTTGGACTAGATGACCTCCTGAGGTCCTTTCCAACCCTGATATTCTATGATTCTTTGGAAGCCCTCTTCAGGTAGTTGAAGGCTGCTATCAAATCCCCCCTCACTCTTCTTGTCTGCAGACTAAATAAGCCCAGTTCCCTCAGTCTCTCCTCATAAGTCATGTGCCCCAGACCCCTAATCATTTTCGTTGCCCTCCGCTGGACTCTCTCCAGTTTGTCCACATTCTTTCTGTATTGGGGGGGCCCAAAAGTGGACACCATACTCCAGATGTGGCCTCACCAGTGCCAAATAGAGGGGAATAATCACTTCCCTCAATCTGCTGGCAATGCTCCTACTAATGCAGCCCAATATGCTGTTAACCTTTTGGCAACAAGGACACACTGTTGACTCATATCCAGCTTCTCGTCCACTGTAATCCCCAGGTCCTTTTCTGCAAAACTGCTGCTTAGCCAGTCGGTCCCCAGCCTGTAGCAGTGCATGGGATTCTTCTGTCCTAAGTGCAGGACTCTGCACTTGTCCTTGTTGGACCTCACCATATTTCTTTTGGCCCAATCCTCCAATTTGTCTAGTCACTCTGGACCCTATCCCTGCCCTCCAGCGTATCTCCTCTCCCCCAGCTTAGTGTTATCCACAAACTTGCTGAGGGCACAATCCATCCCATCATCCAGATCATTAATGAAGATGTTGACCAAAATCCCTACAGTGTTGCAGTGAGAATAGTCTAAATGACTGGCTAGAGCTGTCTCCTTCTACCAGTTATTTACTGCCACTTCTCTCTGGTCACCTCCCTGAGAAATACCTGATTGCCAATGACCTGGGCAGCATGGGGACTCGGGCTAAGAGCGTAAACAAACTCTCAGTCGGTTAACTAGAAATAAGAACCTGACCTATTTAACATTTAAGGCCATGTCCAGCCCATGGGCTTGGTAGCGCATTTTAAGAGGAACTGTATGGGTGCAGTGAGGTTTGTGTGTATGGGTCTCATTCAGAAACAGATTAACATCCCAGTGAGAACACTTGGGGTTGGGGTCTAGCAAGATGGCTGCTGCCAGCACTAGAAATACCTGTTGATGCTCCTTCCCCCCCCCCCCCCCCCCCCCCCCAGGTCAATGTCTTCTGTGGAAACTTACAGACTCGCTAAATAAGCAAACTTTTATTACCTGTTCCCTGCAGGAAAGTGCAGTGATGCTCAGGAGAGTGGCAATGTAAAACTGGCAGCCTGCTTCCTGTCTGCAGTGGAGTCCGATCTGCTGACTTCAGTGACCAAAATAAACCCTTACTCTGTTTTGCTCCTGCTGTCTCCACAAAGCCTGCAGAGGTACAGGAGCGTGAGCTAGAATCTGTTCTGTTCTGTGTTGGCACTGCACTGCAGTGCACTCCAACAGATTTAATTTTTCTCCCCAAGCAGCCATCTACGACTTAAATCGACAGAGAATTGCTGTGTTTTCAAAACGAGGCATTTCGCTTCTTTCATGTTACTCTGTTAGCCCTTGTTACTGGCTAGCACATCTTGTGAAAAATATTTCAAGCACTACACATGGTCTTCAGATAGGGTGACCAGATGTCCTGATTTTATAGGGACAGTCCCAATTTTTGGAGCTTTTTCTTACATAGGCACCTATTAGCCCCCCTCCCCCCGTTCCGATTTTTCACACTTGCTGTCTGGTCACCCTATCTTCAGAGGGAGTGCTAGGGCATAGTCTATTGAGCGGGAGCTGCAGGTTCTTTCACCAGCA
This sequence comes from Trachemys scripta elegans, assembly GCF_013100865.1. Taxonomy (NCBI): domain Eukaryota; kingdom Metazoa; phylum Chordata; order Testudines; family Emydidae; genus Trachemys; species Trachemys scripta. The sequence goes on along the minus strand of NC_048298.1, from coordinate 88,988,945 downwards.
GGTGACTACTTTGCATATGTGATCACAGCTTTACTGTGACACTGAATTCCCCTTCAGAACAGCAATTAAGTGTGGAGGTGCCATGATTATTTGAGAAGGGAGAATGGCAGAAGCTAGCCACGGTGTGTCAGGAACGAGGTGGAATAGAAGGAAGCGGTGGGGGCACGTAGAGAAAGGAGCAGAATTTCAAAGTTTGATTTGAAGAGACAATTACATCAGGAGGAGGAAGGGGAGGGGGTCCTGAGTAGTGCAAGTGAAAGAAGAGCCAGTGTCCAGCCTTTCTCCTCTGTGGAAAGGGGAGAGGACAGCGAGAGCTGGGATTGGAGGGACTGAGTGGCCAGGCAGGAAGAGCAGGATAAAGGCAGAGACTGGCAACATTCCAGGTGTGGCAATAGGTAGCTTTACGCACCTTTCATACGCATTTGCAAGTTCAGGGTCAAAAAGATGACTCAGCTTTTCTAGTCCTGGACTTTGCTTCCAGAAAGAGAGAGAGAGAGAGCAGAGTCAGCACCCTGAGCTGGTTGACCCAAAAGCAGCACTTTTGCAGTCTCCTGCAGTGAATCAGAGTAAGACTTAAACAACTAATCTATTCAGTTCTGTCTAGATTCTTACACCCTGCCTATTGCCATAGTTTGTGAGCATCCTCCAAAGTTAAAAAAAACCCAGGTGACCACCATCAGTCAGAGAAAAGGTTTTTCTCTCACAGGGAAAAGTTTCATGCGGGGGATGATTTTTTTTTTTTTAAATCATACATGAAGCTTAAAGCCAGGTAAAAGAAGTGAGCTTTGCATTAGAACCTGAAAGTGGTGATGTTTGTGTTTGTATTTACTTCCTTTGGGAGGGCGTTCCAGGCCTAAAATATAAAGTTTCTGCCTTCAGGTCGACAGCTCCGCTGGTTCTGAGCCATGGGCTCATCTGGCTCTCAGAGCATGAGGTGGTCCTTCAGGCAACCTTAGGGTGACCAGATCGCAAGAGTGAAATATCAGGACACACTGGGCAAGTGGGGGGAGGAAGAGAGCCACAGCTGCTTAGCACCCCACACAGAACGCCCCAACTCGCTACTTTCCCAATACACACAGATTTCTCCTCCCTCCTTCCCAGTGCCCTTCCCCACAGCCCCACCACCACAACTAAACAATGCCCCACACAGATGCCCCCACTGGCAACCTTCTTCTGGAGTCTAATAAGGACTGAAATCTTAAATGTGAATTTGTTCTCTAAGTAGCACATGGAGTTAGCAGAGTACAGGGCTGAGGTTTGCGGTAACCTGTGTTGCTGAGAAGAGATGCTGCTGCGTTCTGCACATTTATTTTCAGGGCTGATGCTTTCAAGGCCGTGTAAGTAAGGTGAGCAGAGTGTGTTATTTTAACTTTTATGCTTACAACATGGAAGAGAACCTAGGCAGATATACTATAGCCAGGGCCGCCCAGAGGATTCAGGGGGCTTGGGGCAAAGCAATTTTGGGGGCCCCTTCCATAAAAAAAAGTTGCAACACTATAGAATACTATATTCTTATGGGGGCCCCTGTGGCCTTGGGACCTGGGGCAAATTGCCCCACTTGCCCCCCCACCCACCGCCGGGCGGCCCTGACTATAGCTTAGTGGCATGAATTTTACTCCTGAGGAAATTCTGCACGAAAACAATTACAAATTCTGCGTGCAATGTTTTAAAATTCTGCAAATATTGTCAGTAAATAAATTTGGAGGCTTCAGCATGGCAGTGGGGAGCACAGGCCACTGGCTGCACGGAGGTGGGAGATCACTTTGCAGCCCCATCCTGACAGCGACTTGGGGATGAGGCTGCACCCAACCCTGACAGCACAATGGTCGGGCCTGCCCCAGAAACACCCCAAGGCCCCTCTATGCTAGGCACACTAGGTGTGGGCAGGCAGGCTCAGCCTGGCAGGATCCAAGTGTGGAGCGGCTTTGGGGGTGGGGGGCAGATGGGGATGAGAGGGTTCCGTATGGGCAATCTGGGTGCAGGCAGCTCCATGGGGGGTTGCAGGAGGGATCCGGATGCACAGGGGCTTGTTGGGGAGTTCGTAGTGCAGGTGCAATGGAACTCTGCAAGGGGGTCCAAGTGAAGGTGGTTGGGGCTCATTGGGGGGTCTGACTATGGGGGGATGTGGCTCATTGGGAGGGTCTGCATCTGAGGGGCTCAGCAAGGGGGTCCAGGTGCTGGAGGAGTGAGGCTTGGTGGGGTGGGAGATCTGGATGCAGCTGGTTGGGGCTCAGTGGGGTAGGAGTCCAGATGGGGAGGGCTTGTTGGGGTGATTCAGGTGCAGGGGATTGGGGCTTGTTAGTGTGGGGGTTCAAATTTGGGGGCTCAGAAGGGGGTGGTCAGGGTGCATGGGTGGGGGTCCAGATGCAGGGAGTGCATCTCGGTGGGGTGGAGGGTTGGGTGAGTGGGGCTTGGCAGGGAGTCTAGGTATGGGGGGGTTGTCAAGATGCATGGGGGTTGGTGGACAGGGAGCAGCTCCCCCTGCAGTGATCCCTCCCCCCACAACTGAGGGGTGATAGAGGAAGGAAGTGGGGAAGGGAGTGTGGAGCTTCCATCAGTCAGGGGAGGTTTCTGGGAGTGGGTCTGACCGGGCCCTGGTCACTCCCTGCAGGGGAAAAGGAAGTCTTATCCTCCCCTACCCCCAGCCCAGTTGGGACTAGCGCTGGGCTCAGCTGCAGGGTATGAGCCACTGGCAGGGGTATCCCCAGCCCCCCTTCCCCTACAGTGAATTACCTCTCTGTCAGCTGCTCTGGGCGCCCAAAAATGACACATCTCCACTGCTGAGGAGGAGTGTGTGACCACTCTTGCGGCTTCCCTTTGCTTCCCCATCAAAAAGTCATTTTTCTGTGGGGAGGCAAAAAAATCTGGGGGGGAACATGAATTCTGCATGCATGCATTGGCACAGAATTCCCCCAGGAGTAAACCTTGTTTGTAAATCCAAGGTAAACTACATAACAATAATCCAGTCAGAAGGTAATGAAAGTGCATATGACTGAGACCAGGTCATCATCAGCAATGATGAGATCTAAGGTAACATTTTCCAAAAGTGTCTAAGTGACTTAGAAGCCCAAGTTCCATTGAAAGTCAATGGGATTTAGGCTTTATGTAACTTAAGTGCTTTTGAAAATGTTACCGGCAGTCTAGTCAGAAGTCATTGAACATCTATATAATTCCCAGATAAAAAAAACTAGAACATAAAGTTTTAGGTACTGTAAGTAGCAGATATTGGAGAATATAAATACCAGGAATGTTGGTATCAAGCAACCTTAACATTAAACAATATGGAAATACATTAAGGGTTAATGTGAATCAAGAGTCAAATACCTTTACAATTCATACATCCTCTAGGAAAAAATCTTGATACGTGAACATCATCATTAAATAATAAGCACCTGAACTCTGACCCCCAAAGACATAGCTTCTAAAAATATTGTTTTTCAGCTTACAAGTTCTAGAAAGGAAAAGAAAAAAAAAAAGAATTTTCAACACATAATACACCACCAGATCTACAGTACTTATAACTGTCTTTCACCCACCTCCATAGACAATACATCTCCATACACATCTTCTAATTGTGGAATACTAATATTAATTAACAATTCAGATATGAAAAAATGTATTTAATATTGATTTGTTATGTGTATTCTGGTAGTGCTTAGTGGCCTTGCTCAGAGAGCAGGGCCCCATTGTGATAGGTACCGTAGACCAGATCCTCAAAGGTAATTAGGTGTTTAACTCCCATTGAAATCAGTGGAAGAGAGGCACCTAAATACTTTTGAGGATCTGGGCCTGCGCATACAGCCCACCCTCCCATGCTGACCCCCCCTCCCCCCTCCCCACACACACAGTCCTTGCTTTGAAGATCTTATAATCTAGATAGTAGTAATAATAAAAACCTCTCAGGACTTTTGGCCCTGATCTTGCAAACTGCTCTACACAGGCAGATCATTGCATAGAGCAGTTTGCAGCATCAGGGCATTTGTAAAGATTAGTTGGCTAAAATAGTACTTTGAGTTTATTTTTGAGTGATGATCATCTCTCCCTCGGGGAGATTGTAACCAGCCACCTTATATTCCCCCCTTGTGAGGTTGGCAAAGAGGTTTTGTCACAACATTTTGGTGAAACAGATTTTTTTTTCTATTCATACATTTCAAATGATTTTATTAAATGTTTCTGAAGGGGCAAATTATTCTCCCCATTTAGCAGGTGGAGAAATTGAAGCAGGAGGAGGTTTAAGTGACTTGCCCAAAGTCAGACAGGGATTTGAACTCAGAAGTTTCTGATTCCTAGTCATGTGCCCAGACCATGTGGCCTGAAATGACTTCTGGGTTAGTGATATCAGATATAATGAGGCAGGAAGAGCCCCATTTCTCTGTCTCTCGCTCGCTGTCTCAGAGAGAACTTAGTCAATATCTGTGAAGTTCCAATGGCATCAACTACCAAATGAACTGAAGCTCCCTACCCCAATTTTCTGCTGTTCTTTTATTTGGAGGAGGCTTTCAAAGCCCTGAAGACAATTGCCCCTGACAGCTTGGCTCCCTCTTCCCCTTCCCAACCCACTCTGTTCCACAGCCCATCTTCAAGCTCCGGGAGGACTTCAGTGCTGCTGGAGCCAGCAGGAGGGTGAAGTCCTTGCAGTGTGGAGACACTTGGAGTGTGTCCTTCCCTCCGTGCTTCCCACCCACGCAATAGGGGCTGAGTATGTTACCTCCACAGTGCTTCCAAGGTCTGGTTTGCCCTGCTTGTTGTTTGGAAATGGAGAGGCTGATTCGGGTCTCACTTTCTAGGGTATGTAAATCTGAAGCCTGCGGGGTTACACTGCTGTAACAGGAATGAGCAACAAGATCAGAAACTGGCCTGCTATCCTTAGAATATTGCAAGGGCTACTTGCTTGTAAATGAATACATGTGCCCCATGTGCAGGCACATGCACCCCTGATCTCTACCCTCTTTCTTCCAGCAATATAATTCTCTCATCCCACCGGTAACCCCCAGCAGCCAGACCTCAGTACCAGCTACAGAAACTGCTTGTGGTTGCTACCCTCTTTTAAGCTTCCTAATCCTACAGCTGCCTTCCACTTGGTGCCTGTTTTCCAGACCCTGAGACTGCCTAGGGTGACCAGACAGCAAGTGTGAAAAATTGGGACAGGGGGTGAGGGGCAATGGGAGCCTATATAAGAAAAATACCCCAAAATTGGGACTATCCCTATAAAATGGGGACATCCGGTCACCCTACTGCCCACTAACTAGCTTGGCGATTCCTTCGGCGCTGCTGAATCTGCCCACATCCTCTGTATGACCATCCTGATCCCCTCTCAGCTGCTCAATGCTGAACTACTCATCCCAAAACCTCAGCTGACAAGACCTCCAGCAAGTGCCTTGATGATTCCACCCTGCCTAAACCTCTTGCAATCCCTGCAGTACGCCCTCTCCTCTCCCTCCATCAGCCTGATGCTCCTGGTTTCCAAGCGTCTGCCACTTAACCCTTCGAACCTACCAATTCTACTTTATTGTTTTAAATCTCTTTTTAAGACACATCTCTCTGTGTTTCCAAAGGCCGGTCACTAGATGGCTCTGTGGTAGCATAACAAATGGGATGACCTTGTCTCTTTAAAAAAATAAGTAAAAGCCCTTCAAACTCACGATTGCGCAAGGATCCCAGGGTTATTCATATTGGATTAAAGTGAAAATGAGAGTAAAAAAAAAACCTCCTTGCCCAGAGCTATTAATTCAGGCCAAAGTCAGCGGGCTGCGTGGGTTTTTAAAGGAACAGGACGCTCCCTTTAAAGATTTCATTTTCTTTCTGTTCTTGGACCTGTGTGCTGGGTTATTACTGGGCAAGAGTCCAAATGCACTCTGATCAAATTCTTTCCCTGATTAATCTCATTCAGATGAGTGGGCAACCCTCAGGAACGTGCTCGCCTGAGTGAAATAAGCCTTTTATGTCACACGCAATATGAACTGGGAACATACCAATTGCTATAGCTGTTTAGACCAGAGATCTATCTAGTCCACTATCCTTTTTTGGCCAGCATCAGGTGCGTCAGGAGAAGGTGGAAACTCCCACCGTCCATGGACACTTATCGAATAACCTGCCCATGGAAGCAGTTTCTTCCTAATCTCTGTTACAGACTCATGGCCTGAGGCAAGAGCATATCTATCCCTTCCCACCTTTTGTATCTTATCTAATGCACCAGTGGCGAGGGGCAGTGCCTTCAGATGAATTCATTCAGGCCCGGCTAACAAAATTGGCAGTGGCCCAGTTTTTGTGCACTGCCATTTTTGGAACATGTGTTGACTCTCTGATTTGGACTCTGCACCCTGACTATTTAAACAGGGAGACTGGGATGGGGCTATGGTATCTGTGTATTTCACAGCACGGCCAAGTCTCACTGGGTGACATTGGGCTGGTCACTTAGAACAAAGTATTCTGTAGTCTGGGCAGGCCCAAATGGCTATTTGGGCCTGTGAGTGGCTATCTAATGTATATAGATAGGGTGCTTCATGGCCCCTATCATTGTAGTATCTGAATGCCTCACAATACTTAATGGGTTTATCCTCATAATGCCCCTGGGAGATAGGGAAGTGCATTGGACAGATGGCAAACCGAGAGGCTAAATGAATGGCCCAAGGTCCCACTGACTATCTGTGTCAGAGCAGGGAACTGAACATGGCTCTCCCAAATCCGAGGCTATGGGATTTTCAAAGCTGGTGGCAGGCACATCCAAGTTGTCTGGGAGCCTGGGGGGTGAGCGCTGTAAGGGGGTGTTAGCACTTTCAGAAAAGCCCAGGGGCTCATAAGGGCTGCTCTGGGTGCTCAGAAATAATGGTGTTAGAGCCACAACAGAGTCTGGAGGCCCATGTTCAAGTGCTCAAGCAACAGTCCCTCTATTGGGGGCTCTACAATCTATCTCCCCTGAAAACAACCTGGGGATGGACAGATAGACACATAAATGGACACACTCTGTGTGTGTGTGTCTTTTAGGACAGGGAAGGAGGATAGTTGGGATTAGGTTAGACTTAGAGGCTTGACAAGGTGAGGGGGAGAGGCAGAAAAGGTTGTGACTGGGAGGGGGAATCACTGAAGGGTTTGGAGAACAGGGGCACAGCATTGTGGGGAGAGGCTACAGGACAGTATCTGGGCAGGGGTGGGGTGGAATTATGTACATCAGTAGAGAATACATGAGAAGGGGGTGGTAGGCAAGGGAATTGAAGGCTCAAGAAGGATGGATGCATCATTACCTGCCTACCAAGGTCAAGAACCCTCTGAGAATGTTCCTCAATCTCCCTGCGGTCATACAGAGGTGCTGGCTCCCCATGAAACCACCCCTCCATCTCTGATGAGCTGAAGGGGGTGCGGGAGAGGCTGAGCCATAGGAGCCGTTATTATAATTTGTTATTTGTGTCTCGGGGCTCTAGTCATGGACCACGACCCCGCTCTGCTAGGCGCTGGACAGTGTCTCTGTCCCAGCCAGGGAAAGCACAGCCCTCCCACAGACTCCGTATGCTACATTGGTACTTGCGTCCCATTGCTCCTTTCTGATTCACCGTGTTAGGGGAAGAGAGGCCCAGAGTTCATCACTGTGCCTGAGCAGAGCTGGGTAAAGGACATGGGGAATGGGGCAAGGTGGATTTATGCAACCTTTGTACTTCCCCTAGTCTGGAGGCTGGTCAGGGCCCCCGACTGCAGGTTAGATCAGCCCCAGGGCTGCCCTAACTTGTGCTTCCAGCCCTGTAACGGAAGCACAGGTTAGTGGGGCTGTAACAGCAGCCAGCACTGTTCTGGCTATGAACCCATTCCCTGAGAGAGCTCCCAGCAGGCCCCTTACCCCAGGGACTGTTATAGGGTGGTGTAGGGCTGTTGTACTGGCTTTTTGCCACTTGAAAAATCTCCTCCCCCCTCTCATGGAGAATTCCCTGGGGTCCGGATCTGCTAGGGAACTAGCTCAGAGGCACCCCAGCACTGTGCTCAGTCAGGCCTGTGGTGCCTCATGGGAGACCTGGATGTGCCTGGCACACACCCAGCATTCTCTGCTCTAGACCCTCCGTCTCTTGACCTCATGTTCTCACATGACACTGCAGTTTTCCCTCGCCATCCTTCTGCTCAGCCCCCAGTGATAACCCAGGGGAGGGAGTGACCTTTCTAATGTTACAGCAGGAGAGAATGGGAACTGCCAGTACTGCTGGTGAAGAGGAAGGGGATGGGGGGGAGGGAATGCCAGCTGAGGGGGACGGGGCAGTGGAGGGATGGGGGAAAGACAAGGAGGCCAGGAGACAAAAGGAAAGAGGAGAGGAGGGCTGGAAGCAAACGGGTTTGCAGCTAGACCAGCAGTCTGAGTCAGAGAGCTCTCTGGAGTGGCTGAGTCTGCAGCCCTGTGGAATCCTCCTGGCTCAGAGGTGCTGTTGAGATGAGAAGTAATTATTATATTCGCATGGGGGAAGGCCTGCTGTACCTTGTATCTCCACTGGGTGTGGGGTCGGGAGCGGTGAAGGGACAGCTGCACATCATGATGGGGGCTAAAGGGGAAAGAAGAGATGGGGGAGGGGAGATTTAAAAATAGCCCCTTCTAATTTTTGTGGCTGTCACTCACAATGTGTAATCCACCCTGAGGCATCCCAGCGCCGGTATATACCATGAGTTACATAAGGGGAGACACACAGGCGTCACTTCAGCCTCAGAACAGGGACAGACGTGACATTTACGCTGCGTGTTTCCCAATCTGTCCCTCCAGCCCCTGCCCAAGCCTGTGTATATGGAGCAGATGCCAGGTGCCTGACACCTGGAAACTGGCTAAGGGTTTGGGAGGCAGGATATGGGGGCAGTGAATAGCAGGAAAAGGTTCCAGCAGCTGGGATGTGGCAGGAGTGGGGCTAGGGAAGAGGCAAAGGTGGGCGTATTGCTGCCAATGGGTGTTGGGGGATGGGTGCAATGGGAGCGTTCTGGGAGGGGAGAGCAGGTTGAAGTGTTTGGGGGGTAACATTGCAGGAAGTGGAGTGATCGGGAGGGGATCAGGCTGCTTTGTGGGGGAGCAGGAAGCTCAGCTGTGGTGGAGGTTGGATTTCTTGTCACGAGGTAATGAGAGGCTCCATTGCATACGGGGAAAGGGTGGAAGAAAAGGGAGAGATCCGCAGTTGTGGGGAAGTTTGTTGGAGTATCAGAGTATTAGCCATTGAGGGGCAGGCCAAGGCACTATTGGGGAAGCTGAGAAATCAGCAGTCAGAGAGGATCGGGTTAGCAGGCATCAGAAACTGAGGCGTGTGGGGAAGAAGGGAGAATCAGCAATTTTGGGGAGGGTCAGGGTGCTTGGGGAATAGCGTGGGGGGGGGGTCAGGGTTTATCAGAAGACGACTAGTGGTCACAAATGAGTGCATTCATCGCTGGTGGGGAAGGGCTAAAGGGCCAAATGCTCCCACTTCTTGTGAAGGAGAAAAACGACATTGCATTCTCCTCATGCCAGTCATTCTTGGACTGGGATGCTGCCCTGCTGTCATGTGCTGCTTTCCCACCCTCCCAGCTTTACCCGGAGCTGTGCCTACTGATGACTCAGGAAATTCCAGAGCAAGTAGGAGATGCACGCCGTGCAGCGCAGGTTGTGAGGACACATGGACAGAGGCAGGCTGGCTGGGCAGTGGTGGGGAAGCGAGGAGCCTGGTGCCATCTAAATGTAAAAATGAGCCTCTCAGACCCTCTGTGTGGCCTTGAAACACTTTCACAGCTGCCTTCTGCCCCAGAACAGTGCCACATGTCTGCTCTCTTCTTCCAAAGATCACCTGCTCCTATTCCGTACTCATGCAGCCAGCCTGCCTTGGGTTGCTGACTCATTAGTATGTGGTTATACCAAGTGTGTTTGCTGAGCACTGCCCGTGTGCTCAACTCTGCACAGGCTTGGAAGAAGGGCCAGTTGGTCCCTGGAGTTTACAATCCAAGAGCCAGACACAGGGGAATACTGAGCTTTGCTTAGCATTAGCAACACCTGCTGGTCAATGGACACTGCAGGTGCTCTGCACTTCACAGGCGCTGACCCAACACGCAGTTCAGTCCAGTCTCAAATGGTGCTAGTGTTCCCTGCTCACACACACCAGCCAGGCCTCCCGGAGTATTACCTTGCTGTGGTTTACAAACTAAGGAGCTAGTTGGTAGCAGCTGGTTTTCTTTGCCCTGGTCACACCCACTCTGCTGCGGTGGTGGGGGGAGGGGTGGCATGAAGCCACCGGTCTGGCTCAGTGCTACCTGGGGATCCCACGTCTGCTGGAGTGGGGTTCAGGAGCTGGCCTCAGACATCAGCACTGCTGCCAGTTTGGGCTTTCTAGGAAAATTCATACTTTAGTTTGTAAACAGCTGTGAAATCTCCTAACTATTCTCAACAGTTTTCCTTTCAACCCGACCTCCCAGAGCAGTGAGTAAGTCCCAGGCCTGTGTACTCCCTGGTTTGGCAGCACTCGGTAGGGCTGGCTTTAGTGGCTACTATTCCATGAATGATCACAGGCTAGGAAGTTAATTCTGTGGCTGCAGAGCTAAGCACTTTACATTAGTATCAGCAATAAACAGGATTGCTCAATCTCCAGGCCAGCCCCAGAGCTCCCAAGGGCTTGAGTCAGAGGAGATCACAAAACCCTCTGTGGTTGGCCTTAGCACACTCCCTCCTTCCCACACCTCATGCCCTGCCCTGGAGAAGGTCAATACTTCCCCAGGAAGTGGCCTGAGCATTCACACTTGCTGAGAGCCAGAGGAAATCACAGCATCCATTGCAAAGTCTGCCCGAGGGCCTCTGTGAGACTGGCCAAGCCGGTAGTAAGAAAGAGGAGGTGGAACTGGGAGGTGGATACAAGTTTTATTATAAAGGAAGGAGCAGCTCTAAACAGAGAGGAACTGTGTGTAGAACAGAGGACGAAGGATGATCCTTTGCAGATAAACTTGGCTAGGCAGAAACCTTTTGGGCTAGATTTCCTAAGGAACAGGGCCGGCTCCAGGGTTTTGGCTGCCCCAAGCAGCCAAAAAAAAAAAAAAAAAGCCACGATCGCAATCGCGATCTGCAGCGGCAATTCGGCGGGAGGTCCTTCGCTCCGGGCGGGAGTGAGGGACCGTCTGCTGAATTGCCGCCGAATAGGTGGACGTGCCGCCCCTCTCCAGAGCCGCCTCCCCAAGCACCTGCTTGCCAGGCTGGTGCCTGGAGCCGACCCTGCTAAGGAAGGACTTGCTACCCAGGAGCAGCCTCACAGCAGGGGAAATGTCCACTGAGGGGGGGAGTTCCCCAGCTCAGGGAGGCATGCACACAGGATCGGGTCACTCTTACTATCTGTACGCAGGGTTGCCAACTTTCTAACCGAACACCCTTGCCCTGGCCCTTCTCCGAGGCCTCGCCCCATTCACTCCATCCCCCCTCCCTCTGTTGCTCATTCTCTCCCACCCTCACTTATTTGCTCATTTGCACCAGGTGGGGGGGAGGGTCCCTTTTTGACCAGGTGTTCAGTTTAAAACCTGACATCTGGCAATCCTATCTGTAGGGCCTTAGCTGCCACAGCTGAGGCTCTGGCCATGAGTTTCCTCTCAATTGGTCTCACTGCCAGAGAGAGAGATAGTGCCAGCACCATTCAAATGTGTCACAGGCCTTCCTAAAGAGCTTGGCCCCAGATGACTACTTGCGTACAAGGCCTGCCCTGCATAAGCACCTGCCACCATAAAGGTCTTCTTCGGGGAGCTCCGATCCCGCCCCAGACTCGCAGGAGGGAAGCGGGTGATGTGGAGTTATGTCCCTCCTGAATATCATTGCCTCATGTAATTATAAATAGTCACGAAGGTGTCAGGGATGTTATTAGCACAATTGCTCATGACACATTTACAGGAAGAGCCAAGTGTTTGCCAAGAAGTGATGACAGTGGCAAGAGAGAGCCAGGCCATGCTACGGGAGATGTTCTTCTGGCCTCATCTTTAGCTCTCCCTCCCTCCTTCTGTTCAGTTGTTTTCCTGCCGTCCTATTTGAGGCTGAGAGTTGCTGATGTTCCTTCTGCACCTCTCCCACCTTCCTGCTCTTTGGCTTCCTCTTCTCCTTTGCTTTCCTTCATTCTCTTTTCTTTCCCCACAATCCCTCCCTCCTCAGAGACTCCCAGTGGTGGCTGGTGCCCACAATAAATGCTAGGGCTGCAGGTACTAGAGTCCCTCAAACACACACACACACACACACACCTCCCTCCCTGCCCTCAACCCCACCAGATAAAACCTCCTGTACTTGCTGCTGCAGTGCAGCTGTAAAAGCAGGGTCAGAAACAGCAAAGGAGGGACTGTAGCTGCACGGAGCATGTGTGGGAAGCCTTATACCCTGCTCCTGGGAAGGGGAGGAAGGGCTCATCTAAATTAGCCCTACAGAGGCCTGTGTTTTCTGCTCTGCATCTGTTCCCCCTGCTGCCTGAAGTCCATGTGCTATAGAAATGCCTGCTCACGCGGGAATCTCCAAGGTCTGGAGTACCCCCTGCCCTAGGAGGAGTCTTCCAATGGTGGTAAGTTATACTGCAGCTGGCAGTACAGCAGCCAACATTATAGTCTCTACACAGCATTCATTGTGTGGCTGACGTAATATCTCCTACTTGACAGCCACCTGACGTAATATCCCCTACGTAACAGTCTCCCAAGCATTCTCCAGACACTCTGGGGTCCTTCTCTGATCTTCTTTTTCATTAGAGACTCGTTTTGTTTTTCTGAATTACTTTAGGGAACAGCATTTACAATGGTCTCAGGATAAGCAGAAGTGGGGGGCGGGTATATAGAGCATGGTCTTTGGGTACGGTCTCCTCCTGCTATTTTTCTTTACCCTGCCTCAAGCTTTGAACTCAAACTATACAAACTCAAGCTATGATCGCAGGTGATTTTTCAAGCTGGGAAGAATTGACCTTGGCCAATATTTGGATGAGACTTCAAAGAAAAGCCAGTCGCTGCTGGAAGTGGTGCTGATCGCTCACTAGGTGATTATATATGTTCTCTAGGCCTCAGTGAAGCTCTGCCCAAGCATGGTGATGGGGGCTCATGAGCTATTTTCAGATGAGCCATAGAACTGAGCTACTCACTCCTGGTAATTAAAGATCCCGTAGAACGTTTCTCAGTAGCAGAGCTGTGAATCCCTGTTGCCTGGCCAAACAGCAACTGGCCAATTACACTCTGATGACAAACTTCTCTTTGCATTTTCAATTAGTCATTCTTTATTTACCTCCTATGACAGTGATTATGGGTACAAAATGGCTGCCACCTCTCTCTCTCACACACACACGTAGCTCCTTCCACTATGCAACTACATTTCAATGGGGGATGCATGTCTTTAAAGTGCTTTAGGATCCTTCAGAATGAAAAGTGCTAGTGAAATTTAAGGGATTGTTAGTAAGACGCTATTTAACTAGACCCAGTAGTAAATGTGGCTGCCTAATTTGCCACTCAGCCCACTTCAGTCCTATATCTCTGTGAGCACACAGGAGCCAATCTTCCTGCCATTTAAGTCAATAGTAAGGGTTGCCAACCCTCCAGGGCTGTCCCGGAGTCTCAAGGAATTAAAGATTAATCTTTAATTAAAGATTATGTCATGTGATGGCACCTCCAGGAATTTGTCCAACCAAAATTGGCAACCCTAGTCAATAGGAGTTTTGATATTGACTTCAGAGGAGGTAGAATCAAGACCTTGAGGAGTATGGCAATGATGGGAACTTGGGAGGGATGGGACTTGGAGATACGTCTGTGTCTGCTTCACATAGGCAGCCGTGTCCTGTGAGTCTCGAATGCAGGAAAAACAGAGAGTATTTGCCTGATTTTCAGAGCTTCAATAGGATTCATTTTTTTACTTCAACAGAAACCACAGGTGTTCAGCATGTTTGAAAATAAGGCCATATATGTTGTGGAAGCAGAGAAAGACCTGACAGGAAGGAACTGCTTCCACAATGTGCAAGTGTAATTAATACTATTATATATACACCACTGGCTAATAAGAGGCTATGTTTTTTAATCAAAGATAATGAGCGACCACAAACACAAGAGATTGGCCAATACTTGGGGTCTTGTGAGTTGTTTCCATTGGGAGGAGAAATTGATGGTAGACAGAAAGGTATTTCTTTGACACAGTCCTGTTCAGTTACAAAGAATGTACGAAGTTCTGTTTCCCTGAACACAGTAGGAATCAAACAGCAGGTGAGAGTTTTTTTTCTCACAGTTCCAAGCATCTTTCCGGACTGCATTCTACCCAAAAGCTATCCCTCTTAGTTTTACTCGGGGGTTACGCTACAGGTGCGTCTCTGGGACTTCCTACTCTGTTTGTTTCATTCTATGGTGTTTCTGCCTCTCTCTCTCATATATACACACACAGTTCCATCAAACAATACCCAGTTCCCTCCATTTGCATTCAGCCCTCAGGGAAAACCCATCAGGCCACCTGATTCAACTCCTACTCCAGCCTTGCACATGGCCTGTGTTTTGGGCAGTGGCTCCTATTGTTTCAGCTACACTGTATCTGTCACCAAGGAGCTCAATTTTTTTTCCATCTAGTCTCAATGAAGGGCAGCTGTTACACCCACCAGCTTCAACCAGGGTTCACCCAGCCAGCAGTAAAACAACAACAACCCTTCACACATCTATGGCATCTTCCATAGTAGCCTTTGAAAATTATTTCAAAATATGAATGCTTAATAGCATTCCTGTGCTGCAGCATGCCAGTGACTTTGATAGGCCTTAGCATCCGCATTTTGTAGGTAGGAAAACTGAAGTACAACGAAGTTAAGTGACTTGTCCAAAGTCACACAGTGATAGGGTTGGGAATAAAAACCCAAGAATCCTGGTCCCTACTTTACCACTGGCCAAAACTCCATAAACTAGAGATTATCTCAACGGTGTCCAATGATTCAGAAGATTCAGCTGCGTAAGAGGGGATGGACTGCGGAGAACTGGGGTGGGCTATACATTTTCTTGGAAGGTCTGGCTAAACTCATCTTACATGGTCACCTGAAGATCACAGCAAAGAAAGTGCTGCTGTAGCTTGCCATCTAGGGAGACTTGTACGATGAAGGGTGTGTTGACCATCCCCTTGCTTTTCCTGTATAACTTCATCATCCGGAACCAGTCGGGGTTGGTTGTCTGACATTATATTGCCTGATCATCTTGTAGCTATACATGCAATAGCAGACCACAGAGTCTACTCTATGCACCTCAGATTGAAACGGCTGGTGGCAGCTGCTATTATTATGATATGTCTGTGGCATCAAGGAGGACTGGCCTAGAATGAGGAGCTGGGTGTAGTCTGGCCATTAGAAGGATCTCTAGAGGAGTTATTTCCCCACTGTTCTGGAGCCATTCCAGTGAGTTCATTACGTCTGCCCTGGGCAGTACAACTGTGTTGACATTGTTCCCTCATGATTAAGCTTGGGCGCCTAGGGATCTATATCCTGTCCAGATAGGCTATGGGGCAGAGATCTGGCCATAATGATTTTACAAACAAAGTAACCAGGCCCTCCCTGAGTTTTATTCCACAATTTCCCACTATTAAACTCTCTACCGTTATAAAGTAGATTCCTGTACCAGCTCTTGGCTCCCAAGCTTCTCCTTAGTCTTCCCATCACCTCCTGATGTGGGCCACAAAGAGAATATGGTTCCCCCAGAAGCCCGCTTCATATAACAAACCAGTGTTTCATGCCACATATTTATAGCTGACCAGACAGCCTTCATGCTGGGCTGGGCTGTCATCCATGACACTCTTGTCCTTCAGGATGTCTCAGCAGCTGCAGGATTGAAGTGACCCTCCTCCACACAGCCTCTCTACTGCTGCTGCTTCCATGTGGCACGTAGCTCCTCCCTGTTGATGGCCCTCAGGCTTGCTCTGCCTTGCCTCTACAGGGGGCTCTCCACTTGCTGCTCAGGTTGGATTTCCTAATCCTAGCCACTTCCCAATTGCTGGTTCTTTCCGGCTAGATGTGGCCGACTCACTGTCTCCTGCCCCAAATGTTATGTCTTCATGGTTTCCTGGCACCTGCCAGTTCATCCAGCACCTGTTGTCCCAGGGGGAATGTTGGCTTCACTACAGCTTGACATGCAAGGCTGATAGTGCCTCAGGCAGGCGGTGGATGGGCATGCACGGTTCCCAAAGCAATCCCTAGGGCAGTGTGCCCTCAACCTGGACAGGAGGGCTAATGGCTCTAGCAGCATGTATGGAATGCCTGTCACTGCAGTATCTATGTGCTGTCAGGGATTCTCAGGAAACACACTGAGAACGGCCCAGGGAGAAACGTGTTTTCACCTTCTTGGCAACAAAATGAGAAAGTGCCAAGGCAAGAGCCAGGACTCACCAGGTGGTGCCAGAAGTTCAGCCCCACAAACCTGTCCTCCTCTAGTCCCCACGCTCTCCACCTGCTTTTCCCTTTTCCAAAACCTCCCACACCTCCAGGAGGAGACATGGAGGAAGGGACCTGAAAGTGGCACAGGGCTCCCCACCCATGAAACCCTCCCCTTCATTTCACACACATCCGCCCCAAAAATCTACCAGAGGGAACCCCACACTGGCAGAGGATTCAGGGGGCCTGGAGTCTTCAGCGGCGGGGGTCCTTCCACTCCGAGTTTTTGGGGCACTTCGGCAACGCGTCCCGGAGCGAGTGAAGGACCCACCGCCGAACTGCCGCCGAAGACCCGGAGTGGAAGGGGCCCTCACCGCCTAATTGCCGCCGAAGACCCAGAGCGGAAGAAGCTCCGGGTTTTTGGCAGTGGGTCCTTCACTCACTCCGAGTGTGTTCGGCGGCACTGAAGGACTTGCTGCCGAAGACCCACTGAAAACTCTTGTGGGGGCCCCTGAAAACTCTCGTGGGGGCCCCTGTGGGGCCCGGGGCAAATAGCCCCACTTGCCCCCCCCCTCCAGGCAGCCCTGTGCATGCTGACCCAATGCTGTTCAATCTAAAAGGGCCCCTATAGTTATTGGGGGCAAACCAGAAAGCAGTGGTGTCACCTAATCTGTGCTTCCAGTCTGAAGGGTATAAGACATGAGTAGTGATGCGCTGTGGGGAGGAATTTGGTTACTCAGACGAGAAGCGCGGGTTATTACTAGTGACTTGTGTATTGGTGTATAGGGCCTGGGATATAGAAAACAAACTACACAAAATGGGGGCAGTGGGACGTGAATTTATGTTTGAGTTGTGGGGTCTCATGGTGCAGGAGGAGTCTCTGGGGGAACCCACTATTTCCTGAATGCACAGGGAAGTTTTGGTAGCCAGGGCTTAGTCGCTGGGCAATAAAGAGGTGCCTGTGGCTGTTTCAGGTTGAAGTCAGGTCTCTGTTACCCTGAATGATCACTGTCGGGGGATGCTGGACAGTCAGTGCCCACCCCCACATCCATTTGTAGGAGTGAGCAGCCTGCGAGGCATAGGAAAGGTTTCATTCCAATCTCTTCGGGGCATGTGAAAACCCCTCTCCCCACTCAGCTACTTGGGCAGGCAGCACAGAGCAGTGTGGAGAGCAAAGAGTTAATGCAGGTAGCCAGAAGTCTGAGTGGGGCAGAAGCCAAAGGATAAATGTGTGTGCCATGCAGATCACTGAGCAGGTGGCAGGTGAAGGGTTAATCCGCACAGCAGGCTCCAGCATAGGGCTCTGCCTGCAGGCTCCTGGAGCCCAGCACAGAGGTAAGGAGCTGGGACTCTGACGTCAAGGGGGCCAGAATAGAACACTCTATTTATAGGCCTGTTCCAGGGGACAGCAGAAGCAGGCCAGAGATTGCACTCATCATGCTTGCAGCCTTCTTTTTCCTTTTCTAAACGGATCAGAAGGCTGTCCCGCCAGCTGATGTCACCTGCTAAATTTGGGAGAGAGATTCCCCCCTTCCCGGTCACTTCCAAACAGTGCAGAACGCCAGAGCATCATGGCCCCTCTTCCCCTAATACTCCCACCCCCCACAGCCACACACTCCCTCCTCTCCTCTTCCCTTCCCTCCCCACACAGCCACACGCTCCCTCCTCTCCTCTTCCCTTCCCTCCCCGCCTACCCCCACAGCCACACACTCCCTCCTCTCTTCCCCCCTCCCCCCCCCCCTGGCCACACACTCCATCACTCCCTCCCCTCACGCCCCTATGGCAACACAGACTCTTTCCTATTCAACCATTGCTCGGTTCGCGCGCACACATTCTGTCTCTTACACACACATACACACGTCCCTCCAGCAATTTCAGTTCTATTCATTAAAACCTTATTGGCACGACAAGCTGTGCAAGTGGTGCCAGTGTGTAGAAGAGACAGACTCCTCAGGTCTTTGTCAAAGGAAAATACCATCTGCCCTGGACACCGTGTTCGGGGTTTGATCCCTGGTCTCTTAATGCCCATGTCAGGTAGCCAATTGCTACAGAGCGTGACACCGTCTCTGAGGTTCTCCCTGGGTTAGCACAGGTTCTCCATTGCTTTAAGAGAAGTCGTGACTATCTGAAGAAATAGCTTTCTTATGCTCCTTTGTATTTTGGACGCTGGAGTTGAATGTGTCTCTTTGGCTCGGTCAGGGGTTCTCAACCTTTTTCTTTCTGAGCCCCTCCCCCCCCCCCCCCCCTCCCCGCGCTATAAAAACTCCCTGGCCTACCTGTGCCACAATAGCTGGTTTTCAGTATATAAAAGCCAGGGCCGGCATTAGGGGGTAGCAAGCAGGGCAATTGCCTGGGGCCCCATGCCACTGGGGCCCCTACGAAGCTACATTGCTCAGGCTTCAGCTTCAGCCCTGGGGGAGCGGGGCTCAGGGCCCTAGGCTTCAACCCATGTGGCAGGGGTTTGGCTTTCTACCCTGGACCCCAGTGAGTCTAATGCTGGCCCTCCTTGGTGGCCCCCCTGAAACCTGATCGCGACTCCCCCAGGGGCCCCTGTACCCCTGGTTGAGAACCACTGGCCTAGGTTGTACTGTTGCTTCTCCATAATCTCACTGATTCTGTATTTGCCGAGTGGCTGCCTTAGCTTTGCACATTTCACCATAGTGAGGCAATCTGATAGTTCTGTGCAGGAATCTACGGCAGTAGCTCACTGCTCATTGTTTTGGATTTGTTCTTCCCAGTGACTGGTATATTGGTATTTGAAGTACTGGTTTAACTTCCTGAGCATTTTTCAGTTTTGGGTGGGGCTGCTTGCTCCATGAATTAGAAGACTAGAGTTGTGAGGCTGAAGAAATGGTGACATTCAGGAGTGTATCATGCTTTCATTTGGATTTAATTTCTGTTCCTGTAGTGCTCTGTGGCGGAGGGGGAGTTTTTTAGCTCTGGCTGAGATGGCCCCAGAAATGGAACGTTCTTTTTTGCATGTTGATTAGCAGTGGGGTTGACTCAGTTCTGCTCTGTAGTTATTGTTGGTGGAGATCCCGGATACATGGAGTATTTGTTTGCAGAACTAGATATGCAGGTGTCCTACTGGGGTATTGTCCTGATGGTGTTATTGGCTGTTAAAACTGGGCCCAGGCTTCACTTCTATAGAGCAGAATGAATTGAATTAGATTGTCATGTAGTTTTAGCAGTAACTTTCTTGGAAGGTTGTATCTATTCTAGCAGTTCCTTAATGGTGTTGAAGACCTGCGTTTTCTTGTTTGTTTTTTTTTCCCCTTGTAATGCTTCTATAGCCAGTCAAAGCTCTCTGATGCATGCAGCATGCATAATTTAGGGTTCAACTTCTATGTCTCTGTATAAAATGTTAGTTGGTTTTGGTCATTTGGGGGCATTTTATGACACATCATGAATTTCGTTTTTTCCAGGATGATTTGTAATGCAATAGGTTTCTAGCAGGTGTAAGTTTCTTGGGGGAACCTTGTTGCCTATGTAGTAATATGACCAGGTCATTGATATACAATAGGCATTTTATCTCAGTAGAATTCCTGGGCTTGGAGATTTTTCCAGTAAGATTTCCTAGTCACGGGTGTGTATATTGGAAAGGCTCAAGATGAGGTTATGGCCTCAATTAACTCCCTCTTCTTGCTTGGAGGTCTCTGTTCACACGTTGCTTATTTACATCATACATTTGATGGACAATTAGTTCATATGTTGCTCCACCAATTCCATTTCATAGCAGTTTATGGTTCACACTTGAGCGCCAAAAGCTTTTCTGAAATTGTACAAGGCAGACAAAGCGCTTCCCCTGATCTGTGTTTTTTTTTGCATGTTGGTTAATGAGCATCAGTATGATCAAGATGTGATCAGTGGTTTGTTAGTCAAGGAGGAATCCAGTTTGACTTTCATGGATTACTTTGTTGTGGTTCAGATATTGTATTAGTCTTTTACTGAACGTGCACAGAACAGTTGGCTGGTGTTCCTCCAAACACCTCTGTAACTTCTGGGTTTGAGGGCATCTCCACTTCTGTGCATTGGGCAGAGTTGATCAACATTTTCCCATCAAAACTTGACTTTATTGGAAAAGGCATTTTCCCTCGAGGAAAAAAAATGGGAAAAATGTTTGTTGTTTAAAGAACAATTGTTTTTGAACAAAAAAAGTGATTTATTTATTTCCTATGAAGATAAAATGACCTTTTTCTATCTGGCGCTAATATTGGATTGATTCATCCATATGACCAAGTGTCCAGACTGGAGGATTAGGGGAGTCATTTTGGCAGGGCTTCCAGTGCTGTGCTTTAGGCCTTCCGTAATGTTTGAGCCACGTTTTCTCCTTGCTTGGAGTTTTGGAAGGTTAGGAACCTTCACTTCCTGTTCTGTGATATATCTGTCCACAGAGTTAGGGGGCTGTAATTTTTAATGATATCGCCAAGGGCAATTGTTTTTGTAATGATGCTGTTTTGCTCTCAAGGTTGGATTCCTCTGTTTAGGCCTCTGGAGTGTCCTGTCACGATGTTACCTTCTCATGTTTGTCTCCTCCCCAACCTCCCCTGCACATGCTCCTACCCCAATCCCTTTCCCCCAACACGCTTTCCCTCCGACTAGCTTATGAAGGCTCATTCAGTCATTCTCCCTAGGACACTACTGATTGAGATCAGCCATGTAGGAGACTCCTGCAGCAGGGTGAGGGGGAAAAAAAGAGGGGCCCAGGCAGGGCCGGCGCAACCCATTAGGCGACCTAGGCGGTCGCCTAGGGCACTGCGATTTGGGGGGCGGCGACTGCGGCGGTATTTCTGCGGCGGGACCTTCCGCCACCTCTGTGGGGGGGCGGCATTTTGGGGCGGGACCTTCCGCCGCCCTGGTGGCACTCCTGGGCCCAAGATGGCACCTGCTGCCCTCTACTGGAGCACAGGTGGAGTTCCAAAAAGTGGAAAGCACACAGCAGCATCACTGCCATTCTATAGCTGTCCAGTGGGACGGATACACAGAGCACTGCAGTCTCCACACCTCTCAGCCTTTCACCAGGACTAAATGCACTGGTAAGCAGGAGACTGTGCTCCCCAAAGTGCTGATCAGTTCACTTTTCCCCAGTTGCTAGGTAATCATGCCTGGCTCTGAGGATATGTTCCAGCCCCAGAGTATTCTGGAAAGGCTTCTTTCTTGTGTTTCATTGGCTGCCTATGTTGTCACTCACTCTCCTGCTGGGGCTGGGAGTGGCACAGGCTGACTCAGAACACTTCAGTGCTTCTGCTTGCCTATCTGAATTAATCTCTCTGCATAAAGCACTAGCTATTTTTCCCATTCACCTTCAGAATTGCTAGCATTACTCCATAATGCTGCAGATATGTTTCTTCTGCATCCATGGAGTGAACAGTGCATGAAAGTGGAGGGCTGCTGCTCCTTTAAGCTGCAGTGGAGACGGACGAACTGTAGAATGTACTGGACTGATGGATTCTTCCAGGGCATGGTGCATTGCTGTGATTCCCATTCAGCCCTCCTGTTCTTTCCTACCTTAAACATCAATGACATGCCAAAACCTGTACTAATGCAACGTGCAGCAGCACAGATGAAGACATGAACAGCAGGAAATACAAAAGTTAATGCTGCTGTGGGAACCTTCATTTGCACTATGCGAGACTTAAAGCATTTAACATGGAGAGACAGTAACATTATAGGGGGAACCATTTCCTACAGCTGGCTCAGCCAGCCACATGACCCGCATGCTGTATCCATGCTATCTAGGGCATTTAATACATATGAGCTTGGATTTCTTAAAGAAAGCCCAGCCCATCCTCTCCAAGCTCTTGCTTGTTGATTCCTTTCAGCTGAAAACATTGTCCTTGCTTTAAACTCCCCGCACAGCACCCGTGGTGAGGGAGGTGGTGGCGGTGCCTCCTTCCATCTGAACGCCATGCCAGTACCACGTCAGGGGCTGCCAACAAAAATAAAATCACTCAACTGAAAAACAAGTTCCCCTGGCATTAGTGTTGCATAAACTCCAGGAGAGCACAGGGACCTTCTATTCACTTCCTTCCCCCTCCCCGAAGAAGAAATGAATTCCCCCCTTCAATGGCGAAGTGAAATCCAGGACTGAACTCTTCCCACAAAGGCCTGAGTGTTGGAGGTGCTGAGTACCTACCATGCCTGCTAAAGGCAATGAACACAGCAGCTGCTTAGCACCTTTGAAAGTCAGGCCATAATACGTCTGCCTCCATGCATGCACTACAGAGAGTCTCCTTTGCTGTAGGCTACAGGCATGCCTCAGTCTGCCACTGCATTACGCACCGCCCCAGCCCGATCAATAATAGCAATAATAATAATAATAAGCAGCAGTATTCATTCTAGCAGGGCACTAAACTTAATAGTGGCACTGGGGACAAAGTCCATTTGTCAGTTTAAACAAGCACCAAAGGTTTCTTGTGGTGAAATCATTACCGTCATGGGGTGTGTGCCTGGGGGCGGGGTTAGTGAAAGGGTAGCCCCATAAGCGGGCAGTGGCAGGGGTCAGGGTGAGCATGATCCATGCATTG
Source organism: Trachemys scripta elegans (assembly GCF_013100865.1). Taxonomy (NCBI): domain Eukaryota; kingdom Metazoa; phylum Chordata; order Testudines; family Emydidae; genus Trachemys; species Trachemys scripta. The sequence continues at coordinate 88,966,126 of NC_048298.1, read as the reverse complement.
TTTGTGTTGGAGCCTGCCCAGAGGGATTGGGGGAAAGTTGCACGCACTGACACAGCAAAAGTTTTCACACATTGCTAAGTAGGGCTGAGCTTTTCTGACTTCTTAAGTTTCTGCTCTGGCTTAGCAAACCAAACTGAGGCTGAGCACGGAGGAAGGAACTGGTGAGGATAGAGCGCGCACGTAGTCCTCCGAGGCTTTGGGCTTATGGACAGTAGTGCATGGAGAGCGAAGGTGAGAAAAGAGCTTAGAGGGCAAGTGGTAATTCGAGTCAAACTGAGGAGAGTCCTTGATTTTCGAATCTAGTGAGCCAGCAGCTAAGGAGAGGAATGGAGCTTGCCAGGAGACCTAGGCTATGCAGCCTTTCTCCTCTTGCTGACCAGTTCCAACCCAGCCCCCAACCTGAACGCAGTTACCATCTATGCACAACAAGGGAGCAGGTGTCCTCAATGCAGTCCCTTGTGCTGTTTTGCAGACACATAGGAGACTCTAAAGAGGCCAAGGACTGAATAGGTCATAGGCTCTTCCTCTGTTTTTCCATGTTAGGGCTCAAGCACATTGGCAAGGGAAGGGATGTTGGGACCATGCCGGCTGCCACAGCCTGCGCTGTACCCGTTATATGAATCCAATCATCTAAATAACTGAGAGGCTTCAGGGCAATCATACGCTCCCTGTCTGCAGAGCAAGCCTAACCCAGCGTCCCTGTGCTCCTACGCACAACCAAATCCCAAGTGCTACTATAGCACAGTCTGATTTTCACACCCATGAGAGACAGCCGGCTTTCCTCCTCCTTCCCCCGCCCCGCAGCCTGACATGTCAGAGATTACTGCTGCCAGAGGCTGACACACACCAGTGGGAAGCTTGGCATTTTCTATTGAAGCTGTCACCTCCGTTCAGGTGGGAACCCTCCTTCTCGATGACTCAAGCTGTAAGCTCCATCTTTTAATAACGGAGTCCCCAGTGATGAGTGTCTAAACACGGCCCCACACCCATGCTTTGGAGAAACTACCCAGTGATTTCAGGGGACACGTCCCATCTTGTTGCTGTTCCCACCCAGTTACCAATGTCTTGCACTTGGGGATCTAGCTATGTTATTGACCCATATGTAGGGTCAAACTCAAGGTAATCATTCCCCCTCCTCACCCCCAAGCACTGCCCCATTCAAGTGATCTCTGCACTCACGCTGTCTTTTTAGTACCCCTGAGAGGCAGCCATCTAAAATGCCAGGAGGGAGTGTGAAATTTTCTCCAATCCAGCATGAGCTGTACAGCACGCACTGCCTCTGGAACTGCACCTCAACCTAACCTAGAGGGACCGCAGCTAGGGGAGGGTTGGGAGTTTGGCCCCCTCAAATCATTCAGGCCCTGGCCCCATTGCTGAGAAAGCCAGTGTGGGCTCCTGTCCCATTAGAAGCAAGGTGAGACAAGCCCTTCTCCCCATCCACATATAGGCCCAAAAGCTAGCGGATGGCAACTACATTCAGCCCCTGCCAGCCTGGGGCTCCATTTGAACCTGTTGCCTAAAAGTGAGAGGTTCTGTATTTCCTGCCTTGCCATCACCTTGTCCCCTCCACCATGGGTTATTCACCAGACATTATGTGGGGGTTATTAGGGTCACCCCCCTTCACTCAGCCCCAGTCTGCAAATGTATTTTAAAACATGATTGCAAGGCTCAAACAGACACACAACACCCCCCCCTCCCCCATGGTCTTGTTACTTGGGTCTGTGTCAGTCCCCCAGTATCCAGGCTAGGGGAGAAAGGAGCTTGACTTCTAGAGTCTGTAATTGAAATGCAATGATCAAGCAATGTGCACTCCGTGCAGTCTCACAGGGCCACCAACCACCATGGGGGTGGGGAGGGGGGGGGACCCCAAACAAACCTGAGTGGCATTGCAAAGCTGTGTCAGGTTGCAACACCTCTGCCACCTGTCTCTGCCATGACAGAGAGGCAGCTAGGCCAAAACTGGCACTTACTCCATCCCCCACGCTCTTCTACCATAACCACCCAACCTTCAGAAGGCTCGCCCTGTCCCCCACCTGAAATGTGGGTGGCTACAATTTCCATAGTGTACAGATCCCCACAATTCTTTTACCTGGCACTAATCCAATCAAGAGTTCTTAGTGAGAGACTCAGGTAGTCAGATCTGTGGGGAAGAGATCCTAGCAGGAGCAGGGAACAAAGTCTCCTTTGACTCCATTCTTCCAACAGCTTTTTGAGGGAGGGAGGTAGGGAGAGGTTGCTCTGCGTGTGCCATTGCATGGGACTAACTCCATCCCCCTCTCTGGTGCAGAGGAAAGGAAGAATAAATTAATTAGGTTCTGGTAAACTCAAGTGGTGGGCAGTTTCCACTAGCCCAATTATGTACCCAACAGATTCAAGTCACCAAAGTATCATAAGATTATGCAGCTCTTTACAATTAAAAGGATCCACACCATATCCAGGGATCAGCTCACCTTGTCTCACTGGTATGGAAAGGAGGAACTGTTTAAACATGTTGCAATCCCACAATATACTGACTCCAACTGGAACCTGAAGGGTGGGTTTGAGATAAGCAGACTACAATTAGCTCCCTCCTGGAATCAGACCCATACTGTTCAGAGAAATGCCACAGGCTCTTGAACAATCTTACAGGGTGAGGATTTAGCCTGGGTGCTCTTTGCTTCAGAGACTTTCTTCACTCATCTTTGGAGACTGTCTAGCACATTTTGGGTGCTAGACCAACCAGTTTTACTTCTCTCCAACACAGGGTACGCTGGGGCACTCCATCTATACTTCCACTTCCTGCAGCAACCCAAGTTCTTTGTTGGAGGCCTCTCAGCCCAACGTGAGTGGGGCTGGGCCTGCTCAGTCTATGAAACCAGGGAAGATTACAGCTCAGCGTGATATGGCTGCAAGCCACGTATGTACTTCTGCACTTGTCAGTCGAGGGGAGCCTGTATTTTTGACAAACTTCAGTGTTGATGTGATATTGATTCACTAGGAGGAATCCTAAGTTTGAGTGGGACAAGGGGCCCCACGGCAATGTGGGCTAGAGGCAACATAGCATTCACTCCCCATCAGCTGTGAGAGGTGGCTCCTTTTGCTGATCACTAGTGACCCTTTTTGTGGCACTGATGGATCTAGAAGGAGATGTGGAAACCCCTTCACAGCTACTATGGAACAGAGACTTCAGGAAGCACAATAGGGAGCTTTACTAGATTTACTAGAGTTTTACCACCAACTGCACCGGTTGAGAGCCAGAGCTTTTATCCAATGTAGCATCAGATGAAAGATGGGCTGAGATGGACCAATGGTCTTTTTAGGAGGGTGTTAGCACAATAGCAATTTTGCTGTCTAACATCAGACCAGAAAGCAGGGACTTCCTCCATGCACCTCTCCCCCCCCCGCTGAGCGCACAACACAACACAGGACGAGAGGCTATTATATATCATGCTTTTAATACAAACTTAAAAAAATCTGGAACAATAGAAACTGTACAGATTTGATCAACTTTTTGTTTTGTTTTTAACTAAATCTCTAGACACGCCAATGTCCCGTTCCAAAATATTGCACAACATTCTGAATACAAAACTCTGATTGTATTCCTCCTTCGCTAAAGAAAAAAACAGCAACCCCCTGATCCCCCTCTCAGTAGACCCCTTCTCATAAAAACAAACAGAACAAACATAGGAACCTTCTACATTAAGAAACATACATAATTCTGTCCTCTTTGTGTTCACACATTTTCTCTCTCTGTCTCCAAGATCATACAGTTGTTGATTCTCTCTTCACAAGGGGTTAGGGAGGGGGAAGGAGGGAGCTGGGGGATGGAGAAAGGAATTTTCACTGCTTTTTTTTTTTTAAAGTTTTTTTTCCTGAAAAAATATTTTCTCTCCTCTTAAGAAAAAATCTCAAAGAAAAAATTACATTTTTTACGTTAGAAATATACATATATTATATATACCTCTTACATTTTACAAATGTAGCAAATTATTCAATACAAACGGACATCAACAAAAAAACACAAACCCATAAAAAATAAAAGTTAAAAAAAAAATCTCTCTTGCTCTCTTTTCCTAAGAAACCAGGTTAATTAGTGCAGGTTTTAAAAAATAAAATCGAAGCTGAACGCCTAAATCCAAAACCAGACCAAAAAAGGCCATTAGTTTAATTGCCACCAGTGCTGGAGAAACGCTTCTGAAGCACGCTTTTTTCCCCTTTAAGATACAAAGAGGTTGGTCCCCTCCCCTTTCCCTCCTCGTCTTTGCAACACTATTTTTAAAGCAGTTACAATACGTGTAAGCAGGTTAAAGCAGCGTCAAAGCTTCACACACACATAGCAGGTGGCTGGTGATGTTCCATCTCTCCCTCCCTTCCTACGCCATAAGAGGGTGCACAAAGGCAGTGACTTGTGGCAGCATTTTGCTGAAGGATGAGACGGGTGGAAACAACAAAGGAAACTGGGCTGCGAAGCCAGCCGGTCCCCTGAGGTGCGGAGAGTTATTTAGTCCAGTGCAATAGTCTGGCAGTCTATAGTACGCTCAAAGGGGAGGAACTGGGTGGCAGTAGTAAAGTTGGTGGGAAAGAGGATCAGCTAAACAGATCCCCCGAGTCTCAGTCTAGTTTTTCCATCTTCAACCTGCAGGTTTCACACCTCATGCTAGGATAGACTGCTTAGTAGTGGCTGCCCTTGCCTCCCACCCACCCGCCATTTGGGTCACAGCCAATAAGTGGCAAGCAGCCTGTTTTGGGAAATGGTGTGTTGGGATTCAACCCAATCAGAAGAGTGCTCTTCCCATTAATGCAATAGTGATGGGGATTTAGAAACAAGCCCCCTACTGAGACCAGGGTAGTGTCAGTTGTGGCAGGGCAGTCTCCTTAACCCAAATAAGATTCATTCACAACACACACACACACAAAGACATGAGGGCTGGAGCGTCATCAACTCGGGGGTTTTTGGGGGTGGGGAGAAATGGGAGTTCAAAGCCTCCTCCCACTGATAGACAGTGAAGTTTTGGAAAAGTAAACTGGATCTTATCCCTTAATTACTTGAGGTGAGTCTCGGAAGAAGCTCCAGAGACAGGTTTAGTTAAAAACAAACATGGGAGACAGCAGAGCTGGAAAAGATTGTTAAAAAAGGAATGCCCCAAAGCTAGATGCATCTGCTTCAGACCTTTCCTCTTCACGGTCTTCCTAGCCCAAGGCTGACACCCCAGGAGGCAGTTTTCCCACCTGGAGTCCCCAATCCCAGGGGGTTCTAGGTTGCCCCACCTGGGAGAAATAGGGATTCCCACACATCATGGAGGCAGGCTATGGAATAACAAGATGCAGAAGCAGACTATCAAAGGCCACTACTGTCCTACTCCTTCCCTTGTTCCAGCATTTTTTTGGGGTGTGTGTGTGAAGGGAAAAACTAGGGAGCAGCTTTAGGATTCCTAGTTCTTTGTTACTCCCAATAATGAGGAGGGGACAACTATTCATCTAGGTCCTGGAATATCAGTTTCTTCTCCCCACACCATCAGTCATTTCAAAGTATTAGTCCCTATTCTGCAGCGAGCCCCCTCTAGACTGTGTCTCTCTGCCTGGATTGATCAGTTAACACTAGGGGCTGAGTACAATCCCCCCTGGGCATTCCCCTCTGTACTAAGTCACCTGCCCCTCCCCTTCCTTCCCCATCCTTCCAGAAGGAAAGCAAAGGGAGTTTGGTCACACTTTATTATATCTTTTAATAAGAGAAAACAGGAAGTGACATCCCTCAAGCTATCAATCAGGAAAGCAGCCTGGGGGATGCAACCCCCTGCTCTCTCCAGAAAGCGGTGCTGCCTCTTCAAAAGCAGGAAACCCTTTCCCCCCGAAAGCCTGTAACCAAAGGTAGCTGAGAGTAAGAGAACTCAAAACATTTGGAGACTGCTCCAAAGGAACATCAGTGGATGCTGCTTACATTGGAGGGGAAGAAAAGCACATAAGAATGTGAGAGGCAGCATATCTAACCATGTCCCCTGAAAGAGAAGTGCAATACATAAGGACTGATACTTCCTCCCTATAAACAGCAGTGGGTACACCTACTGTAGTGCTTGTATATAATAGCAACCCTATTGAACTGACACTGGCTCTGCCCAACTTGAAGAGACCAGCTCAGACAAGATCCTTCGTGCATGAGGGTGGGAGTAGGAATCATAAATGGACTCACTGGTATAACACAGTGCTGTTCTTCTCCAGCATTCACCTCTGGGTGAAAGTGTAGAGAGGGAAGACAGCAGGAAGCAGCTGTTTCATAGTAGTGCTCCAACTTACCCGCCTGCCAAGGAAAAGGAGATTGGGGGAATCTTATTCCAAAACAGAGGCTGGCATCAACTGTGGCAGTTTTGAAGGGTTTTGGATGACAAGATCATAGCAGTCTAAAGCAGGCAGGGTAAGGGGAACTCGGTAAACTCACCCTGTCTGTTCCCTGGGAGAGGAGAGGAATCATGGTAAGAAGCAAGCCCCCCACATACCTCTCTGGGAAGCATACATTGAAACTGTGCACCTCTTGCCCGGCACTGAAAACCAAACAAATACCCTCGCCCCTCTCAGCAAGGCAGCCTAGCACCCAAGGATATGGGAATGCCCAGAACAGGCCATCTCTACACCAAAGAACAAGATACTAAAGCCCAGCTCTGAGGAGGAAGTTGGGAGACAGGAAGATAAAGTGACCTTTGTTTCTACCATTTCTGGATCAAACAAACCCATTACAGGAGTAAAAAAGTGGGTAGGAAAAAGCACGGGGATTGAGTTAAAAAACAATTCAGTGCTTCAGGAGCGCTGCCCGGCACAGCACAATGACTCCGGGGTTGTCTCTCTTTCCAAGAAGCTATATTTATAAGATTTCAAATTTTTGTATATTTCTATTTTTCATTTTTCTTCTCTTTTTTTTTTTTTTTTTAATTCTTGTTTTCCCCAAATACTCTCCTTCCTCCCGGTCAGTTGGCCAGGACGACAGGCTGGAAAGACTGGCTGGGATACTGCATGGCGTTCAGGTTGTAGCTGAGTCCTTCCACAAAGGGAGACTTCTCCAGAAAGAGGCTGTTGTTGCTGCTGCTGAAGACCTGAGCCATGTCAAAGCCGCTGCCGCCGCTGGTGCTAGTGTTGAACTGGGAGGCCGGCGGGATGCTGCCGCCCTGATTCTCATTGGTGACACCCTCAAAGAAGAGGCCGCTGGCTCCAGACGATCCGCCATTGTAAACAAACTCCTTGGCATTGGGGGAGAGCTGCGACTGAGGAGCTTGACTCCCCCCGCCCCCGATGAAGTTCAGAGAATGCATAGAGAGGGAGAGGCCCTTGTGCTTCAGCAGGTTGTTGGTGGGTGACCTGGCCATCCTTTGCTGCTGCTGTTGAGCTCCTGCTCCCCCACCCCCACCCTTCTTCATCTTGGTGGAGCCAAACTTTGTGGCAGCAAACGTGGCAGTGGTAAAGGTGATGGGCTGGGCAGAGCGGGGGATGAAGGTGGGGCTGGGTGACTGGCCAAAGGATGGCGATGGCGAGTTGGACAAGGAGTTGTCCTGGCTACCAATGGGGACAAACACCTGGGCATCAGGGTTGAAGCTGCTCTTGATCTCCTTGTCCAGCTCAGCTGCACTGCAGCCCTCACTGTCATCCAGATACAGGACCTTGACAGACCCTTTCTCGCCAATCTGGTAGGAGACCTCTGAAGGATCGATCCAGACGCTCAGTTCTTCAGGCACATTGGCCCGCACGTCCTCTACGGCCAGCCCGCTCCGTTTGGCTGCCAGTTCCACCACCGGATCCACCGTTTCCCCGATGTGGACGCAGCGATAGCCAGAACCCTTCAGAGGCTTTTCCGGGTACCAGTGGCCCTCATATTTCTTCTTCAGCAGGCGTTCTAGCTCTTCACCAAACAGGTCTGCCCGCCTCCGGGGAAGCTTGTTATACAGGTACGAGATGATGAAGTTCAGAGCAACTTTGATCTCCAGATGCATACTCCCTTCACAGCAAGCAAGTCAGGGCAGTGTATTGAAAGAGACAAACAACATACACAAGATTTGGCTCCAAGCGATCCTAGAAAAGAAGAAAAAAAGATGGATGAAGGGAGAGAAGAGAACGTGGCAACTTTAATATTGTTGAGGCAAACAGCTTAGTATATTTACAAAAAGATTAGACATTTCTACAAATAGCATTTGCAATGCTACTTCCTAGAATAAAAGCTACACGAATGTGATCAATCCTTATGCTACATGACATAAGTGGATTGCTAGAGGAGGTCAGGAAGAAATTCTGCCCTACTAAATGGAATGAGTAGTACGTTGAACAGTATGTGCATATGATGCCATTCTCTCAAGTTAGCCAACACTGATCACCAATGGAGACAGGATACCAAACTAACTGGACAAATAGTTTGTTTTGGTACAGTGGTTAATATGTATTTTAGGCCTGGTCCACACTAACCCCCCACTTCGGACTAAGGTACGCAAATTCAGCTACGTTAATAACATAGCTGAATTCAAAGTACCTTAGTCCGAACTTACCGCGGGTCCAGACGCGGCAGGCAGGCTCCCCCGTCAATGCCACGTACTCCTCTCGCCGAGCTGGCAAGCACTTCCGGGATCGATCCCAGAAGATCGATCGCTTACATCCAGACCAGGAAGTAAATATAGACGTACCCGTAATACATCTCTTTTTGCTTCAACTCTTATTTATTTCCTTTCACCTCATGTGCCTCTGATTTAAAAAAATTACATCAAGGCAGAATCATGAGAGTCTTTCCCCATCCTGAGTGGAGATCAACTCAGGAACTCTGTATGGCAACACCAGCCTCTCTGCTGAGGAACAGCAACAAGACTCAGTTGGAAGGCAGTGGCTGCTGGTGGTTTTTGGAGATTTGCATTCTCTGGTCCTGCTGGCTCAAGGATGAGAGAGTGGAGGTGAGGGTATGATGATAGTGAGGCACTAACTGCCAGCCCAGTTCTACTATCTCCTCAAAGTGGACAGTTCATCTGACATTCAAATACTCACTTGCCCCCGACAGAGGATTTGTCTGGCTAAATCAAGCTAAAAAGCTTCATGTCTCAGTTTAATTCAGATCAGTAAATAGTGTGGGGTGTGCACACTACATACATTGCTGGCCACCTGTCATGCATAGTTCCCAGCCCTGTTGTTATTCCAGCAGAAAAGCGTGTATGGGGAGTATTGTAGGCTGACACAACTTTTAACTCACTTGCCAAAACAGAAATGAACAGTCTTTTTCCAGCTACCAACAAACTCTCTAGGTGGGTCATTTCCTCAAAGAGAAGAGATGGGAAAGGACAGAAAATCTCAGACTTTTTAAAAAAGAAGTATACCACTATCAACTCCTGCTCCATTCAGCAGGGAAGCGGCACATCCAGTTTTTAATTGATAGCTTAGTCAGAGGGAAGTCAGCTCTCCACTACTCTGGGCTCTGCTCAGACAAACATGCACACACCACATTCATCCATGTTGGCAAAATGGGCTTAAGGGACACTCTCAAACCTTCAGCCCAAGCATTTAGGTTGCAGGCCAAATGGAGTGAGTGAGTTTGTGTAGCACAGAGTTAAGACATAAGCCTTCCCCTGCAGAACTAGAAACCCAGGCAACACTGGCCTAGATCAAGAGAAGCAGAAAGGGAAGCTGATTAGGGCTAGTTTACCTATCCTGGTTGCGTGGATGGCAGGGAGTAAACATGCAGCATTAATGGTGACATGCACAATTTGTTTTTAAATGAAGACTGAGTTATGACAAAAGTGACAGTACGAAGTCTACATTAAAAAGATATTACACTGGTAACTTATGTTCAGGGAGGTTTATTTCCAGGAGTACAACAACAGGCAGTTGGAGCTGTAAACACCTCAAAATCAGCTAGCACAAGAAGCTACAAAGTTCTAGATATAAACCCCTTCAGGTTTAGCCTCGCAAGGAAGTGAATAGAGGCAGAGAGTGACGGCTGAGAGTTGAAAAGGCACCGCCAGCCTTTGGAGCTTGGATTTCAGGAGTTACTGGACCATGAGAAGTTCTGTCAGGTCACTGGGAACTCGCCGAAGTTCAAATAAAATAGAAACATGCCAAGAAGATCTGAACAAGGCAGCTTTCTGAAAGGCCAACTAGGACAGGTCATTCTTAGGCTGGTGTGTAGGTGGCACCCAATAGCTTGGGATGGAGGCTTTCAATGACTTTCAGAGGAAAGGAGAGCCAGTGGATCTGTGGAATACACGCTGAAATAACAGAGGCCTAATCAGCCCATGTTATCCCAAGTAGATTGCATAAAACTAACTTCTGTTACTATGACTTTTTTTTTTTAAAAAAAAGCACCCAGCCTGGTTCACTGGAATCCTAGCAAGATTGGATGTTGGTGGGAAGATCCCTCTGGGTCACAATTCTGATCCAGAGCATTAGAGACCAAAAGTTAAGTGGGTTAATAAGAGGATCTTGCTGTTCAAATTTTGACAACTTCTGTAGAGAAACAAGCATGTTTTCAAGAGAGTTCCAAAAATAAGAGACGACGGTATAAAAATACAAGCTACCTGAAAAACTGTACTCGAGAAGGGTCCCTTTAACAGAACAAGGACAGGAGGTAATAAAGAGTTTTCTTGCAAAGAGAACTGATACAGTGATCTTTAACAGAAATTGCCAACAGCTTCAGTGATCCCCAGCAACCACACGCACACTGGAACTGACAGATGGGATCAATCAGTGGTCCATTTAGCCCAGTATTACTTCTCTGACATGACCAGCACCAGGTGTTTCAGAAGAAGGTAAGGGGGGGAGAAAAAAAAATCCCAACACTCCGGGGACTTGATTTATTATCATCCCCAAAACAGCACAAAGCCTCAATACTTCTCAGCAGTCCTGCATCTTCACCAACAAATCAGCACAGTACTTCCGTGGGAGGCAAGGAGAAGGAGGGGTAAAATGCAGCAACCAATTTCAGTATCAAGCTTGCAGAGGAGTTATAAAAATGGAGTACTTTTTCTTTTTTTTAAAATGGAGAATACTCTGAGTGTGGCGTCTGTGGCTTCAATTTAAAAAAAGCCATTAACCAAATAACAGCATGCACCAAGACAGCTACACACAACAGGCCTTGGCAGATGCCTTCAAACGTAAGAGAGGGTTCCAAATGAGCAAGAGGCAATATTTATTCCCTACATTGTTAGCACAATAAAATGTATTCCATTTGGATCCCTTAAACCCAGGATTGCCAATACGAGAACCCGTATGGTGGAGCTGATTACTAGTTTTAAACCATAAAGTAGTTGCAGCTGAATCTGCACATCTGCAGTGAAAAAATATATTTTCTTTTACATACCTAGGGGGCTTTTGGGAGGGGATGGGTGGGAAGCAAAGGTCTTGAAACTGATGACCAAGGTAGAAAGCGTCATAGCATGTTTTGCAAATGATAAGGCCAGTCACAGAAAAATGTACATATTTCCCCCCGCCATCTCCTGCATATATTTGCTGGATAAATATTTTATGGTGGAAGGAAGGGGGGGGGAGGGAGGAGAAAAAAATAAAAAAGAAGAGGTTATGTTGCAGAAATGCAGGAGCTCTGGAGGTCAACCCTCTCTCTTTGTTTTAACAGAGCACAGATTTTAAAGAAAAAGGGCAAAATGACTGTACACATTAGATGAGAATGAACCCTTTAAACATCTCCATTCCTCCCGGTTATGAAGATACTAGGCAGTGACCTTGTAAGACAAGTTTCAATCTGGAACAAGATCTATTTTTTTAAACCTATAAAGAGCAATTATCCCTCTGAAAACAGGTCTGCGATTCTGCCCCCTCATTAAGTGCACACAGTGACATTTCAAAGGGCTTAAAAAAAAAAAAAAAAAAAAATCAAGGCCAGTATGATAGGATAACCTTCTATGTTACTTTGCAGGCCACACCCTACCAAAACAACAGTCTTGTCTCTAACCAGCCTCACTCACCCCCACCCACAGACTATAAGAGGCAATCCAATTATTTTCTATGTTTAAACAATTTTAAGGCACATAATCTCCAAAATGGGGAGAGAGAGAGAGAAATATTTTTAAACACTCAGCTATCCCTGCAGACTGTGTGCATGGGGAGGAATGGGCCCTATGGACACACATTCTAGACACCAAGATTGAAAAATCTATGATCACCTCTTCCCCTTATAAACACTATCAAAACCACTGTTCCTGGGTGTGGTGATGGTGGGTGTTGTACAGAGGACACCCCCCCCCCCCCCCCCCCCAAGCAAAATTATACATACATTAGGGGGCCTGTTCTCCAGATCAGCCTCTCTCAGCAGGGAGTCCAGCTCCCCCCACCCCCTTTTAAGCACAGCAGCCAAGGCTCATAGAGGATGATGCATTTCCAATAACCCAGCCAAGGAAATTTCTACAAACACTCTGAATCCGCCTCCCCCACCTTACTATATCTAACACACAGGATCCTGGGAGTTGCAGTCCTTCACCCTCCACTTCTGCAGGCCCTCATCTGAGCCAAGCCGAGTGACCTACTTTGCCGCTGAACTACATTTCCCAATATGCCTTGCGCCAACCCTGGCCCAAAGAACCAGCGCCTGCTCAGAGGAGCAGTGTAGAAAATTTTCCATGGCACATGCGCTCTCAACCCTCCCAGCCAATTGCCCAATGCAAGAAACACACCCCATGTACCGTGTCATCGGGAATTGCTGGGTTATTTTTAGGGGGTCTAAGCGATCTCTCGCGTTCCGGGGGCGGGGGGAGAATGAGGGCTATTTACCCGTCACCTCCCCATACACACCCTGGAAGCCCCCCACACGGATTAGCAAACATCCCCTTGGTTGGGGGCTAGGAGTGAGACTCCGAAGTGGGGTACTGGAGAGCTCTTTGATGGTATTATTACAATTGCCTTTAAAGACTTAAGGCTACACCTGTACCCCCCCCAAAAAAAGCCACCCAGCTTGCTCCCTTCTCCCCATATTGGTCACCACTGCTGTGGGACAGGGATAAATAAGTTAAAGGAGTGAGGAGACAGAGGTCCCAATATTAGGGACTTTGTCTTGTGTGCATTCCTCCCCCCCCCCCCCCCCCCCCCCCAAAAAAAAAAAAAAAAAAAGTGTCCTGATTTTTCACATCTGCTATCCGGTCACTACCCACAGCTACCTCGCTGTTGGGGGAAGAGATCAGCCACCAAACTAACAGATCCCAAACAAGGCCCCAGGAAGAGGCCTGCAACTGGGTGGCAGGGATGAGGAGACACGGGGTGATTCCCCCCAAGGCAAGGACATTTCTCTGCCTCAAAATGTATTGGGGGAAAAGGGTGCATGGAAGAAGGGAAACCCTAATAATCCTCCATGAAGTGTGCCCAGGCCCAGAGACTTTGGGGAGGCAATGGGTGTACGGCAGACCCATGGGAGAAGGGTGCTTAGGCCTCGCATGACCTTTACTTCTGCCAACATATGGCAAATGACCCCTCTTGTTCTCCCCGGGAGAAGGGGGCCCAGGCCAGAGACCTGGCTTTGTTACAGGTGCCCAAGCCCTCCAGACTAGACACTAGCCCCCATCACCCTGAGCGTACAGGTCTTTAGGCCTGGTCCTTTGTTGGGGACTCCCGCTCCCCACCCGGCAGCATAAATATCCTTAGTCCTTCTTAGAGGGGGGCAAAGAGGGAATAGATCTGACCTGTTATCCACCCCCCTCCCCACCAACAACAGGGGATCTTCCCCACAGATCCTCCTCAAAGGGAAAGGAAATTATTCAACCCACGAAGGGCACGGGGATTATATTTCTCGGTCTCATCTCTCCTCCCCCCGCCCCCAATCTTCCTGGTCTGCGGTGGAGGGGTCGTTCCTGCGGTAGGCCACCCTCGGGTGGCCTTTAGGACCCCATCCTATGCCGGGGAGGGGTGCGACAGAGCATCAAACAGAAGCGTCGCTTGGCCCAAACACAATGCCCGTTGTCAGCAGTGCTGAAGGAAGCGAGACCCGCCAGAGAGCAGCACCCCCCCGGCACCCCATCCAGCCCCCCCATTTCTCCCTTTTGGCCAACGGCAGCTGCTTCCACAAAGGGGGAGCGGATCCAGCCCCCCCTTCTTTTTCAGGGATCAAATAGCTGCCTGCCCCCATCCCGCCCCCCCCAGCCCACACCGCAGGCTCATTTTTCTTTAGGGGCCGTCTCCGGACCTTTCATTTTTAAATCCCCTCGCAAGAACAACAACAAAAGCCAGAACAAAATGGTGAACTCGGGCATTTCAAAGCGTCACAAGCCAAAGGACTGTCACCCCCCCCCGCCCCCGCAAATAAAGATCCCACCGCTCCCAAGAAGCCACCAGCACCAGAAACGCTTGGAAGGGTGAAAACGACGGGGGCGGGGAGCTAATGTCCTACAAACGGGGACCCCCCCCCGCAAGCCAAGGCCGGATTTGCTCCCAGCCGCCCCGCACGCTGCAGAGTGGGAAGGGGCAGGGTGGAAACTGAGGCAGGGGGATTTCTCCCCGGCCAGTCACGGCTCCGGGAGCCGCCGCTCCCCGCTCCGATGGAGACGGGCGGCGCTGAGCGCACCGACGGGGCAGAGCAGCCAGCCGCAGTCAGACAGCGGGGCTGGGCGGGGGGAGATACGGGTCCCAGGCCGGGGGTGGAGGGGGCAGCAAACAGCAGGTGTAAGAGGGAGCGAGGCAGGGCCGCTCTGTGCCCCCGATCGCCAGCGAGCGCCCCAGCCCCACTTACTTCGTCCTCAGCTGCAGCGCGGGCGGCTCCTTGCTCCTGCCGGGGGTGGGTGTTGCTGGAGGGTTTCTCTGGCGGTTTCTTTTTTCTCTCTCTTTTTCGCGGGGTGCGGATGGGGTTGGGGTGGGTGACTCCCCCCTGCTATGGCCTGGGTGGGAGGGGTTGGTTGGGGCGCCCCCTAGCTGGTTTCTCCCCCCTCCTCTCCCTCGGCTGGGATCCGGAGCCTCCCTCGCCCTGGCCCAAAGTGAGCAAAGTAAATGAAAAGTTTCACCCTTAGCAACCCTGCGCAAGGATCTCCTCTTCCACACCCAGCGTGACGCGTCCTGCAAAGGACAAGGGGGTGGGGGAGAAGGGAGAGCCGGAACTACTTCCCCAAACCCTCACTGGAAATTAACCCTTTTGTCCATGCCCGTCCCCAGCCATTAACCGCCTCGCGCCTTCTCCAGGAGGGAGTCCCTGCGCGGATCGCCCTGGGGCAATAACCTGTGTGTGTGTGTGTGACTGTCTTTTCTCTCCCCTGCTCCAGGTTGTGACTTCGCTAAAGCTTGGAGCTTTTTTTCCCCTCTCTTTCCCTGTCGTGGTCTGTTCATGGTGGATCGGGATCATCTCTGGCTAGGCAGCTATGCGATAGGACAGTGTTGCAAACCAGGGGCAGCTCAGCTGGCTGTTTTTGCAGTTTGTGGAGTGGTTTGTAACGCTGTGGCGTATGCACCGGTTTAAGAGACGAGAAAGGGGCACGGAGGGATTTGGAAAGGATCAGATAGCCAGGCTGGATTGACCTGAGATTTCCCCAAGCTCCTTATCGCTTCAGGACTTGGGACAGAGCAAGATCATCAAAAGGGAGGGAAAAAACCGATAAGATTTTTCTTTTATCCCACATGCATCATTATCTGACGTCTCCCAGCAGCAGCTACAGCGAATGGTGTTAATAGGGTTTGCGTGTGTTTTAAAGGGTGGCTAATCATCGTAGACATCCATCTCTTTGATGGAGAGCGAGGAATCGCTTCAAAAATGACCTCAAAGCAGAAGAAAGGCTCTTTGAACAAACGCAGTCACACTCCGAAAGAAACGAGTTAAACCCAGGATACAATCTCAGCATCAAATCTGTTCAATTGAAGGGGTAAAAACAACCCTCTTTTAAAAGGTGGTTGATAGAAATCCCCTATCCTGACCATTCCACAGGCTGCTGTGCAAAAAAAAAAAAAGTCCCCCCCCATCAGCTGTGAGAAGATAGCTGTGTTACAACGATTCCCCCCACGCTGCTCAATAGAAACCCCATTTTCCAGTCTCCTCCTGATCCTGCCACTGCAGATCTCCCCGCGAGTCCTGGGCTGTTGACTGGCTCGGTTAGGAGTGGGACACGCGTGGGTGCGCACCGGCTGGTTGGGTACGCAGACGGGACTAGCTGAGGGTGCCCCCACGCTGCTAAGGAGGGGGCACAGGAGCGGTGGGTGACACCAAGGCAAGACGAATGCAGGCTGCGCTAGCAGCACCGCGCACACCCCTCTCGCCCAGACACCCAGCGCCCCTCTCCCCAGGGGAGCCCCCGCGCCGTGCCCGGTTCACAGGCATTAGCCGGGGCGCTTAGCCCACGCTAGCGCGTGTTCGGACGGGGAGCGAGGGAGGGACGATCTGCAACGCGCCGCCACCTCCCCTCGCTTCGCTTCACAGCGCTGTTTGCACTGAGGCGAAGGCCTGCAGCCAGCATCCTTGTTGGCGCAGTGTTACACCCCATGACACGGGACCAGGAGGCCAAGAGCCTTTTAAACCAGCAGCCCCCCCCGCACCTCGAGGCAGGGATGTGATTTTAACTGCTCGCTGGGACGCATTTCCCTCCTCTAAGCCTCTGGTTGCAACGCCCAGCTCAGGGACTATTTTTTCCCCAACGCGCTTGCGCATTGACTTCATCATCACCACTTCAGGCGCAGGCATTGACACACTGCGAGCAACCTGCAAGGTGCACACGAGAGCAGACTGTGCTAAAAATAACAGCGGCGTGTTAGCAACAGCCTCCCCATTGGCTGGCAAGGTTAGGAGGCACCTCCGGATTGGTCTGTTGCGTCAACCAGTCAGCTGAAGGGGGCGTGTGCGAGCAGGGCCGTCTCAGCCACGGAGCAGAGGCTGCTGGGAGGGGTAGTTTTCTATTCAAAGGTTCTAGAAGGCCTTACAATGGGGCCTTGTGTGTCCAAGCCCTCCTTGTGGAGATGAACAGCTATATTGTTTTAAGGTTTATCTAGGTCAAGTAGGCAGGGCTCACCTTAAGCGCAAGCAAGATAAACGATTACCTAAGACTGCCCTAGCCTCGGCAGCTCCTGGCCCCAGTCCCAGCCTGGGGAGGAAGGCAGTGCAGAGCTTGGTAAAACTATTTGAACTCCAATTGATGCATCATCTACTAGTTGCACTATGACATACCATATATTTACCCTTTTCAAAATGGGTTAGACCTTGAGAAGAGGCGCTGCAGTGATATTAGCGAGCATCAGCACAAGGGCTTGTTCTTGATGTAGTGAATATTATTTTCTTGAAAATGATAGAATATATTACTAAGAGTTATGGCCCTGCTGCTTCCAGGTTGAAGCCAATTACCAGCTAGGGTCAGGAAGGCATATTCTCCATAATGTAGCACTGCACAATAAGGCATGTTATAGGGGATTTGATGCAGAAGCAGTGCTATTTATATGCATTTATAGGGCACCAATCACTATTGCACTGGCCCCACTTTCTATGTTTTAAATTGGGAACTGTTATCAATTCCAAATAACAAGAACAAATACACAATAAGCTCCTGCAGGCCCTTAACTTTAAGCACTGAGAACAGGAAAAAATACAGCCAATTACCAACCTAAGGGTATGTCTACACTACAATAAAACACCTACAGCTGGCCAGGGTCAGTTGACTTGAGCTTGCAGGGCTCAGGCTATGGAACTATAAAATTGCAGAGTAGGGTCTGAGAACCCAGGCTTTAGCCCAAGCCCAAATGTCTACACTGCAATTTTATAGCCCTGGGGCTCGAGTCCTGTGAGCCCAAGTCAATTGACCCAGGCTAGTCATGGGTGTTTTATTGAAATGTAGACATACCTTTACTGCCCAGGATTCTGAATAAAAACGTGTCTTGCAAAGTGTTCTAGATGCATCTATGTAAGAGACATTTCTTGGGGGAATAAACTCCAGAAATGTGAACCGCTACTGAAAATAGCCTGCTTCCATCTTCTGCAAGCTTTGCCTTCAGGACAGTTGGGTTCAGAGTGAACACAAATGGATGATAAGTCAGCGAGAGAGAAAGAGAGCATGCACCAGTCTTTTAGATAATTAACCACCAGCATCACCATTAGGAGAGAAAAGGTAATTGACTAGATTGGCCAAAGGTCTGGCCCAATTAATCTGTTTCCATTTTCCTTTCATCCTAAAGAATCCCCCAGAAAAGGTAGCATAGTAGATTAATATGTAACCTCATTATTGGATCCTCTTAACTTGTGGAGTTACACTTATTTTTGAATCATCTCAGAGCTTCAGACTACAAAAGACTATAAATCCTTTTGAAACAGTTGTAATTCTTTCAGGTTAAATTGCTCTCCCCAGTGGCTATTGCAAAAAAATATTCATCCCCAACACTGCTTTCATGAGGATACTCTGTGTTCCCCAGGATCTTTCTATGGATCCTTTACTCTTCACCCCCTTTTCCTCACAACCCTCTCCCTCCAGCCACCATCTCTGCAGTCAAAGACGACTGAATGAACTCAGTCAAGAGTGTATCTTGAAAATCTGTTGTGGCAGTTAGTGTTGGATACTACACTGCAGTAGGCATGGCTACTAATTCTTCTCCCCTCCCTCCAAAAGAAATGTGCAGCATATGTGGTTTGTTTGTTTGTTTGTTTTTGGGGGGGGAAGGAGAATAGGTTGAAAATGGGTGGCCATTGGGAAAATTATGAAACCTATAATGAATAGAAATATCTCCATTACTTTTCATTTAACAGCAATTCAATTAAAAGAGTGCATTAAGAATTTAAACATTCCATTGCTTTGCTTCAAACAAAATCATCCTGCCAGCCAAGCATCAGGAAATGAAACTGACCAGCCTAGGTTCAGTATCATTAGTAAAAAAAAGCCAATTACATTTCTGAAATTCTGTTTTAGTTTTAATAAGATGTTACTAATAGCACATAAGGACTCTTAAAATATTTCTCTCTTGACTATGTTCCTTTAATTATCCAGAGGTGAATACACCCACAGGGAGAAAGAGAGAGTGGAATTCTGTCCTAAGGATCCATTTATGCATTCTTGACTACTTGGCTATTACGACAAAGGAGAACTATTGAATCAGACACATGCACAAGAGGGAAGGAATCTCCAGGTTGCCAGAACAAAGCTAGTTTTGCTAGGTTGTTTAATGCCAAGGAAGGTCAGTCAGGGTATAATTGGGCATAATTAACACTTCCATACCAGGAACATTCTTTACTTTCAAGTCACATGACACTTAACTAAACCCAAAGGAAATCAGAAATTCTTTCCTGCCTTAGAAATGAAAACATTTGCTAATTTGAACATGTCAACAAAAAGTTCCCACCAAGCACCATAAAGAACAAAAACATGGCTGCTCCTATTAAGTAAAATTTCAGATAGTTAAAATCTGATCCCTGTAGCCAACACTCAGAGAGAGAGCACACTAATACAATCTAGACATTTGCCAACATCCAATTTTTAAAGGCAGCAACATTTCAGGTTCAGAGGGGCTGTCAAGCAGTGGACCAAATGATTCACGGGACTAGGGCTGGGTTTTAGAGCCATTTACCCATCCAATATGACCCTGTCCCAGCTTATTTGTAACCAAAAGTTATGATCCCTTTTTGGTAACTGATATGAAATGAGGTGACATTGTGCATGTAGGGGGGAGTGGGGAAAGAGGACTCAGGATATGTGTCCATGTCCCAGAACACTATAAACACTTCATTAGCACTGTGAGCAGAGAGGCTAAATATTGAATAGGCCAGGAATTCTCCATTTTTTTCTAGTGTGGAGATTGTAAATACAGGGATTTTCTTGCAGAAACCTCCTCTTCCATTTACAGAAGCATAGCACCCCTGTGGTAATTACAGCAATGACATATGTGGAAAAGGAATACCAGGCATGCATATTTAGCTTCCTTTAATTCAGTTTAGCAGTGTGCCTCCTAGTTGTTCAACTACTATAGTGATGAGTGCCATTATAAGACCACACTGTTCTTTGCAGACACCCACCAACCATCCCACAGATCAGTTTGGGAACCTCTGAATTAGGCCATTTGAGACTGGACTACTTTCTGAAGTCCTGCCAGAGGCCCCTCCAGGGCAGGGCTGCGGCACAACAGGACGGCAGCATGTGGGGGAAGCTTGTCCTGCCAGTGCCCTTGCTGAACCGGTTCTGGGCTTAAAGAAAGGACTTTGATCTTCACAGCTGTCAAGGCAAGCACTTTCTACTCATTTCAATGAGTTTTAATTTTTTTTTTTTAAAAGACCCTGCAATTAACCTCACAGTTCTCATCGCATAGAATCTGTTTCAGAGAGCCTGTCTTTTCTAGGGTCCCTGTCTGGGGGATTAGAAACTAATGAACACAAGACAAGTAATCACGTAAGAAAGACTGAATCTTCACTGCAGTGCTACCCTTCTGTATCTCTTGCTCTGCTTCACAAGGGAGGGCCTCATCTACACTAGCAGTTTTAGGGCAATCTCCCATCCTTGCGGTCTGGCACTGCCACTGACCTAGGCTACACACACTAGTGGCAGTAGAAGGCTTCTCCTAAGTTGCCTGTGTAGACAAGGCCAAGGAGAAAAGCAACCCTCTCCCTCCACTCGACCAATGGATGAGAACCACTAGATAAGGCAGTTAACTCTTTCACAGCTGCCAGAACATGGAGCTACATACCCAGTAATCAAAGTTCTGATCTTAAACTATAAGCCCTTGATTCCCTACAGCAGTAGCGAGACTGGGAGTGCTGAGGCAACAGCAAGCACAGCTGTATGGGGGAAAAGGAAGGGAAATTCCTTGTCTCTCTATAGCGATCCCTGCCTGGATGGTACTGCTAGCTGTGCCAACAGGCTCAGATGTGAACACTCTGCATCCCAAACTACATCTTTGTTGGGACCCTAGACCACAAGTGGGAAATTCTACTGTACCCCAAATCCAGCTTAGTTTCTCTCTGCCCCTCCTGCTCACCAAAGCAGCTCCTTAGAAGTTAACATGATTGCAAACTCCTGGTCAGGAGGGAAGGGGAAGGTGTGTACAACCTCTACATGAGCTGTATCTCCTTCCCCAGATCTGTGCTGAGCAGTCCACAGCCTCTGGTGGTATTCAGCAAACAAGCAGGCTCTAGTTTTCAGTATATGGCTATTAGTCTGGAATATAATAGCTGGTTTCCAGCTACAGCACAGAAGGTTCTAACTTCCTGCAGCAGGATAGAGTCAAGCAGCTCAGGAGGTTTTAGAAAGGGATTGGATGTTTGCATGGTGAAACAACATCCAGACACATTAGCAAAGGCAAGGGTTACACAAAGCGAGCCAACCTCCTGCTTCAGGACAAAAAATTATCAATGGCTGGGGTGAGAAAGCAAACAGCGGTCCTTCCCCAAAGCATCTCACAGAGAGGTCAGCATAGCCATGACTGGCCATTATCAGAGAACAGATGGCTCATTGTTAATTTCTAGTTTGGCAACTCAAGTTCTTAGTGTCCCAATCACCTTATAAAAGGAAACTCTGGGAGGACGATGGGTGGGATGAACTAGAGAGAAATCCTTGTTAGAAAAAGAAAAAAAAAAAACTTTATTGGTTTACATTTTGCAGAGGTAGTTACAGAAAGGGCCTTCGGTTAAACGGTTGAAGAAAACATAGGGACATGTAATTGTTGTGCTCATATGAAAAGGGCATCAGTCATGAGCATGCTAGTCTCCCTGTATAACAATACATAGAGATTTTCGGTGGGTCGGCAATTTGAACTCATTCCTCAGACTTTGGGGGTGTGGCCAGGGGAGAAGACTTCTTATCAACTGAAAGGGAGAGCATGGAAAGGAGAGCACTGCAGGTGACCCCCCGATTCCAAAAGTGGGCAAGACGTGTAAAAACAGTGCAACACCTTGATAGGAGAGCAGATCCCCTTAGAATGTAAGTACTTGCCCACCAGGCATTTTGCAGAGCCGTATGGCAGACAGTAGCCACGCTTGAGAGATGGCAAGAGTCAGTAGCCTGCTTTCGCCATCTGCAGTTCTCAGCTATTATCAGGTTCTAATCCCCAGTTGATTTTGTTTCTTCCCCCACCCCCACACATAGTTTAATTTGTAACATTTTAGAGAAGATTAATTGGTTCTCAATAACAGTGAAGTCCAGAGATGTTTTAAGACCCTTTCCCCAACCCTGCAGCAGGTACAGCAGCACCAAGGGCCAATCACCTCTTCTTGAAGCCGTACTTCTTGCGCTCGTAAAAGAGATCTGTCTTGGAACTGCCCAGATTGACTATCTTAGGGCAGCCATCCCTCTGGAAACATGCAGAGAGAAAAGGACATGGTTAGAGCAGAACAGGCTCGAGTGGGGCATGAAGAGTGACCACTATCTTCCACCCCAAAAAACACCTCCTGGAAACACCCGTGCAGGCACACTTCCCTTCTACTCCATTGGCTCCAGCCATCAAAACTGAGAAAGTGGAGGGGAGGAGGGAAGCCTTGCTAACACTAACTAGGGCATTCTCTTCCTCAGGGGAGCATGGAGAACAGTTTGAATAACATAATCACTTTAATGAAAGAGATGTATAGTGCCCCGAGTCTAGATCCTTCTAAGCTGATTTATGACATGACTTATGAGGGCAAGGGGAACAACTTTCCCCACCCTGAGTTAAGAGGAACCTACTTCCATTAGGTGTCAACACATATTCCTTGTGCCCTCAGTTCCTGCAGCCAAAGCAACTCCCAGATTCACCACACTTTAGACACATCAGAATAGAACTTGATTCACTGTAAAGGTCACATGCCCATTTTGCAGGTACAAGGGTACTCATAGCAAGCGTATGTGGGGAGGCCTCCATATCCCAGTCCTACCAGCTGGAGGGAAAGCCAGACGTAAGTGGAGCAAGTTAGGGAGAATAAATCAAGGGTGCAGCTGTGAGTTATGGGAGATGGAAAAATTTAAATACAAATCAGAACATGAGCCAAAACCCTCCCTGATAATGGGACATGTGCATGTGCACGCCAGAGAACGTTTGCCCATGGGTCACTCAGCCTGGCATCTGTGCGCCTCTTGAGGGCAAAATGCTGCTGCTGGAGTTGGCATCTGTGCTGTGCTGAGGGGCCCAGTGGGCATTGGCACACGTGTTCCTGGTTGTTGCGTAATCCTGAGTGGATTAGACGAGAAAGCCTTTGGGCAGATGTCATCCACTGCCGAGACCGCACCCAAGCTGCGGCACCAAAACTTGCTGTTATGGGGGAGGAAAGAAGAGGTGGGATGGGCAGGAGAGCAGAGATAGAAGAGGGGAAAAAATTAAATCATTCTCTCCTCTCCCTTCCCACCACACCCACATATATGCCTACACCAACCAGCCTCTAGCTCTTGTCTTGTGGTTTCACTTTGAACTTCCAAGGTGGGGCCCTTCCAAACCTTCCCTCCCACAATTTAGGGCATCTGTGATAAACCTGTCAGCTTCATTACAGGTGTCTGTTCATTCCTCCACCCCCCCAAAAGGATTTGGCACATGCTCATACTTCTATCCCCAAGAAAGAAACCCTCCCTGAAACCCACAGCTTGCCAGGATGACATGGCATGACCCTGGCCTGTAGCCCCAAATGGGGCATGTGTGGAACCAGCGCCCCCCACAAAACAGGAACCAGGCACCTTTCCCCTTTACATGAAGGATGTTCCCTCCAGCCCATCTCATCCATTTTTTGCTTTCTTGCTTCACATTCTAATGGAAGTACCTTCCTCTTGACTCTGTCTGGGGCTGAATGTAGAGCATTTGGGAAAGTAAGATTAACTCATTTGACTAAACTAAGGGAGTGTTAAAGCTTCAGACACAGAGCTCTATCTGCAGAAGCAGTACTGTGGTCCTGATCATTCGTGTTCATTTAAAAAAAAAAACCCGCAAGACACTTTTCCACAGGAAATGGGTGTCCACCTTTAATCACTGCATTCTGTCTCTAAGTTCCACCTGCTGTTTCATTTCATTCATTCACATCCTGCGCTAACTGCATGTAGTGTTGCTGTACATGGTTATACTGCTATGTTTCACCTCAAAGGTGGCTGTGTTCCTGTGTGCAGAGATCATTCTCACACCACTGTCATTAAGCACTATGGGACCCTGCTACAGAAACATAAGGGAACAGGACCACTAGAAAGAGGCCACTTCTAGGTTGGAATACGTTTACCAACAGTACATAACACCCCACAGCAGTAAAAAATTAATATCCAAATAAAATGGGAAAAGGAGTTTTAGGTCTGTAGAGTGCAATTACCGGAGTTGGAATTTGGTCAGGACACCAGAGCCATAACCCATATTCTTATGAACCCCCCCACGGGATTTTGATGGCTACAAGTGGCCCATGACTTTTGTTTTTTGTCTAACCCAGAGGAAAACACCAGCAGTACTGGATGTCCTACAGCACCACACATACACAGGGCCATTGATTCAGTGTTGACTGGAGTAGTCACATGCTTTTTGCAGCATTTGAGAATTTCTAAGCTAGTGACCTGACCCTGATAAAGCTTAGCTTGTGAGACCTAGTAAGATAACATCTTAAGTGGTAATGCTACAGGCAATGTATGGATGAAGTGAATCACATACATGCAGTTTGTAAACTATTTTTCAGTCCTGTGGGATGAAAGGCACGAGAGAAATATCACAGGGCTTATTTGTAGATCTCAGAGCATTTTACAAAGGTGGGTAAGCACCACTATCCCCAGATGCATAAAAGAGAGGAAGAGAGGTGAAGTGACTTCCTCGTGGTAACATAGCAAGCTAGTGGCAGAGTTGGTACTAGAGCTCAGGTGTCCCAAGTCGCAGCTCCATGCTCATTCCACAAGACCACAGCTGCCTTTAAAGATAAGCATGACTGTTAAATAAAAACAACATCTGTTCAACAAGAGACAGAAAGACAATCTTGAGGCACTGCATCCAACTTACATCTTTCTCCTGGATGGTGCACTCTTTGCAGTAATAGGCATCAGAGACTCCTGGACCTCCGCAGATCACACAGCGGCCTTGGTACGACCCATAGTTACACTCGTCACATATGCGCACAAGTGTGCAGGGTCGCACATATGAGTCACAGATCACGCATTTACCATCACCTACAAATAGAGCACAGTCCTTAGCTAAAGAGTTTCCTTCTCCACCATTCCCACCGAGAGGGGATAGCTCCCTATCCAAACAAGTCCCCCACACACTCTAAAATAGTGGGACTGAGCTAGGAAATTCCTTCTCGCTGACACATGAAAGCCATTTTACTTCTCTGAAGTGAATGAGCAAGTAGAAGAGCCAGTATCTTGCAAAACTTCATTTTCGAGTCTTTTTGCTTTGCAATCAGAATCAGAGAGGAGGGCCAGCACTCTGCTCAGCCAGCATTTTACAAAACTCTTCATTACATCATCCCACCGCTGTGTCGTTAAACTTTCTGACGAAATTTAGCACTTGTGAGAATTTGCTGAACTGACAGCACCAGACAGTCTTTTAACTACAGGAGAGGTAGAACATGGGCAGCAGCAGTGCAAGCTTCTCCCACACCACCACATAAACATGAGACTAGAGTACTACCTCCAAAGGATGAAAAGGGAGGTTCAGTCTTCATGATCCTTGACTTCTGAGAGGGCCAAAAAGAGGGCGAATTTGTGTAGACAGCCACAACAATTTCTGTGATGTGGAAACCTCACAAAGAATTGAATGAAACCTAACAATTCATTTCACAGATGCCATATAGTCATCAATGCCAGTGACAGTCTGTAGTGTCCTGGACTATATCCAAATTAATGACCAAGAGCTGAAAGGTTCATATCCTATTACCAGTCCCCTTGAGTCATCTAATCCCTACCGCCACTAAGGATTCTTATCTCCATAGTGATGAGGCTTCAACTACTTCCTGTGGAATCTATTCCACTGACCATATACTCGTAAAACGCTTCCCTAAGGTCAGACTAAGGGCTTGGCTACACTTTGCAGATGTAGAGTGTTGGGAATTAAATCAGCCTTTGGAGACCGCAGCAGGGAAAACGCTGCCATGTGTTTACACTGTCAGCTGCAAGCACACGGGCATGGCCACATTAGCAGCTCTTACAACGCCACAAAGAGCAGTGCATTGTGGATCTATACCAGTGTGCAAATGGCTGCAATGTGCTTCAAATTGGGGGTGGTGGTGTGTGACAGGGAGTGTGTTGTGTGTATGTGGGGGGAGAGACAGAGTGTTTTAGGGGGCAGAGAGTGTGTCAGCATGCTGTCTTGTAAGTTCAGAGAGCAGCTGACCTCCCTCTCCCCCCGCCTCTCACACACACACACACACACACACACTCACACTCCTCAGTAATGGTTTGCTTTGTCCCAGAGCAGATAAGCATGCTGGCTGTCAGTAATGGAGCTTTGAAAGGGACTATCTGCATGTCTGCAGCCAAGTTCAAAACAATGAGAAGAGCGGCCACTTGACTTCAGGAGATTATGAGACATTTCCGGAGGCCAATCACAGTGCAGTAATGCATCATGTCAGCATTTCAGCCAGGGCGCAGCAAGCTTTATGCTTCTCATGGAGATGGATTACCAGGAGTGCTCCAGCTGCAGAGTCCAGGCGCTCTAAGTGCCTTGCCAGTGTGGATACGTCAGGAGTTAGGGTGCCCGGGGCTGCTTTAATGCGCTCTAACTTGCAAGTGTAGCCATGCCCTAAATTTCTCCCTCCTTTGCTCCTTTTCCCACTATTTTCTGAGACACAGGCTAACACCCTTATTTCATTTATACTGTGCCCATGAAAGGACCGATCATACCCTCTCATTCTCCCAAGTCTCCTCTTTTATAGTAGGAGAAGAATGTATTTAGTTCTGTGTCTCTTCACATGTCCTAGCTTCAGATAATTTTTGCTGTGTATTTCCCACACTCAGAATTATGACTTGAGCCTTTATCAAACTATGTAACAGGCATTTTTGGAAAATGGATTTTTTTCTTTTTTAAATTACCAAGTTATCTTTTTGCAATACAAGTGGATCATCATGAACTGATCAGTACAACCCCAATTCCTTAAACTCTGGCCACAAACCTGTTTTTTTATCCACAGATAGGACCCTCTCCCTGTACTTTTCCATGACACATACCGTAATGCTTTGTGCTTGTATGGCATCTTCCACGTAAGCCTCTCAAAGTGCTTTCCACATATTCATCAACTTAACCTCACAACACCCATGTGGGTTTTCCCATTTCAAAGAGTGATTTGTCCAAGCTTACACACACAAAAAATCAGTGGCACAGCTGGAAACAAAATCCAGGCTAAATCCCAGCTGTGTACTCTAACCACACAACAATGCTCTCACAAAAACACCACAAGCAGATGTTATACTTACATTTTTCACACAGTCTTCCAATAGCTGCAATAAGTAAAGCAGAAAAAAGAAAATTATTTTTGACAGAGACAATTCAAATAAAACTTTTGTTTTAAATAGGTGAACTGCAATTTAAAAGTGAATTAATGTTTTTTTAAAAAATCTGTTTAAAATCTAAACTAATTTAACAAAGTACAACGGCAGCCTTAACATAGCAAATACATACATTTTAATAGTAAACAGTAAGCATCCTTCTAGACATACATTTGCCAAGACCAGAGCATAGAGTTCAGTGTTCCCCATGAGGCATTCAATGGCACCATTCACACTTCCAGCACAGCGCTGCATTCGCTACACTGCTTCAGGTATTAGCAAGAGCAGGGAAATAACAGAGCCCAATACACAGGCTATGGCAGAAACTTTCCATTGCATTAATGGGAGCTGGATGAGGTTTTCAGAGACAAAATTATTTTCAACTATTTTGTTTTAAGTCTATGTTTGATTTTGAAGGCTACTAGCATATTCAGGTCATGTTCAGGATGTTATTTGAATTAATTGAAAAAAGTATTACCATTTGTCTATAAGATTAAAAAAAAAATTTAAATAAATAATACCGTAGATGAATGTATGCAGTGTTCTTGGAGCCATGTTGGTCCCAGGATATTAGAGAGACCAGGTGGGTGAGGTAATGTCTTTTATTGGACCAATTTCTGTTGGTGAGAGCTCTTCTTCTCCTTAAGCAGAGCTCTGTGTAAGCTCAAAAGCTTGTCTCTCTCACCAACAGAAGTTGGTCCAATAAAATATATTACCTCACCCACCTTGTCTCACTAGTAGATGACTACAGTAAGTATCAAGCTATAGAGAGTTGTATACCCTAGTGACCACCACAGCAAAGACTCAGTCACCACTGAGCAGATAGATACCCACCAGGCTGGAAGAGTAGATCTCAGATAGAGTTAGGCCTCTCACCATAAAAGTACAGTTCTACGCTGAAAAATGATTCTTTAAAAACAGCACCCAGGTTTCCATGTTTCCCTTGTCTCAGCAAGAACAGTTCAAATTTGCACTTGCAAGCAAAGATTTTTTTTTTCCTGAGTCAGCCAGCTCTAGATCCAAGAATCAAGCTAGTCTCTTTCTCTCTCATGCCCCATCACCACTATATAGATTTAGCAAATCAACTTCTGTCCTCAGTTACACCATCTATTGCACAGTTAACTGAGGGCAGAACTTGGCCCTACAATTGGAAAGAAATCAGCAGTTCTGATGATAAAATATTCTCCCACTTGTTCTCTTGGCACTACCAGGATAATAGGAGTAAAGAGCAAAGATATTTGGTCATTAACGTGAGCAACTATGACTGCTTAAGCATACAAACTAGTCTGTTGAGTAAGTAGATATTATATTCATTTTTCTAATAATTGAGGTGCAATTAAAAGTATTTAAAACCGGCCACTTAAGAGGCAACTAATGTAGAAAACAATCTACAAATATAGAATTACAATAACAGACTCTTATGTTCTTTGTGGGTCACAAGCTGGCAATCACACAGTGAGGCATTAGGTTATATGGGAACACAACATGCATGCTGGAGCACACAGGTGAGGCACAAGGCCAAGAGCCCTGGCCTACCTGGAGAAGGACAGGTGACTGGGGTAAATGGGAGAACAAGACTGTTTCTAAAAAGTGTTTTGGATGCGTTTTTGTGGGAGTCACCCCAACGTTAGTAACAACCCACAGCACTGACAGGACACCTCCCAGCCAGAAAGCACTTCATAAAGGGGAGGGGGTGGGAGCGAGAAACATTCCTCCCAGGCTTACACAGCCAGTCTGTAGCAGAGCCAGAAACAGAACTTGGGTCCCTCTGACTCCCAGACTCATCCTGGTACCACAGTACCAACGTCCTCCCCTCCCCCCGGTGTCCCGTGCCCCCGCTACCAACATGCCCCTCCTCCCCCACTGGTGCCCCTCCCACCCGCTGCCAACGTGCCCCCCGCACTCGGGCCCCACTCGCTCGCCGAAGTGCCCCTCCCTCCCCGCCGGGATCGGGTGTGGGGGACGCTCCGCCCCTCCCCGCGCGGAGGCCGAGGTGACCCTGGACAGTGTCGGGATCCCCCACCCAACGGACACGGGAAAGAGGGAACCAGGGACATCCGGGTCTCACCCACTCCCGCCTGCTTGCGGCAGAAGATCAGGTCCGGATGATGTTTGGCCATTTCTCGTCACCGCGCGAGTTAAGTCGCGTGGTCACCGTTGAGTCCTTTCACCCTTGACCTTTCACCCCCAGGTCCTGGCAGGGTCTATGTGATCTTTTCTCACAAAGCTGCCCAAGCTTCCCAATGACAAATGCTAAATCACTCCACAGCCGCGTGCATAAAGCACCCTTAGACCACGACTTTCTCCCCTGAGACCGCCCCAGAGTCCCCTCTGTTAAGCCGGATAACGCGTCCCCACTGCTTGGGATACTTTCCTTCCAGGACCTGCAAACCCCACCCACTCTCCTTCTACAGGCTCAGTCCCTTGCCGGAGCCCCGCCCTCTCTGGGGTTTGGCCCCGCCTTTTCGGCATAGGCCACGCCCACTCTCGGACATTATTTAAAGGCTGCGCGTGACGTAATTAGAATGCGACATCATCTTTGTCAGTGAACAAAATGGCGCCGTACTGTGTCCTGGCGACTCGCCTGCAGGTGACAGTGCCGCAAGGCGAGCGGGGTGCGGTGGTGGGGAGCCGGGTGCAGTTGGGCGGCCCGTGGCGGTGGGAGCCGGCTGTAGGTGGGAGGCTTGGGGTGGCGGTTTGAGTGCGGGGCGTCCTGGTTCTCCCTGTAGGTCAGCGTGTCCCTCGCGCCTGCCCAGGCCCTGTTCCCATAGCGACTGGGGAGCGGGGTCCCTGCAGGGCGGGGGCAGCCCGGACTCCGCTGTCGGGAGGTGACACCCCGGCTGCGCTCCCTCCGCACGCCCGGGGGAGCCGGGCAGTGGCCTTTGCTCAAGGTGAGGACAAGGTGAACTGCGAGGTGGGGCCCAGAGGGGACAGGGGTCGGGCCGAGCCCCTCGGAGGCAGACTGCAAACCTGCTGCTAGTGAGCCAGGTCCTGTCTGTGCTGGCCTCGGTTCTCCCCTCTCTGGGCCCGGGTGTTCTGCAGTGTGTGTGTGTTAGATTTAAACTCCTGTGACTAAACCAACTTCACCCACCCTCCCCCCACATCCCAGCTAGGGCTGCAGTTTGACCTGGGCCTCTGGGACTGCCATGCAGAGGTTATTTGGGTTGCAATCTGTGCCATTGCACAGATTGCAACCACAATGGGTGGTTACCATTGTGCACCTGCATTGACTTGTTAGAAATAAGTGATCATAATTTTTTTTTCTCAGATTAAATTTTGTTGTTTCTTTTCTCCCCTTGTGTGAGATATAGTGAAATAAAATACAACTCTTATTAATGTATATGTAAACTATCTCTAGTGGACTATACCTCTTGACACTTCCGTTTACCTGTTCTCGAAAATCACCAGTTGCCACTGGAACATTAGCATACAAGACTTTGAGTGGAAAATGTGTATGTACATGTTCAGGCCTAAATACCATAATTATAGGGATTATGCAATGAGATATAATGAGGGAAGAAAGAAATCCACCTTCCCATCCAAGTTCTATCCAACTAGAACTTGAATAAATTTACACTTTTTAGAAGAGATGCCCTATGTGTAATGATCTCTCAAACTCGTACAAGCTTGCAACATTACTTCAACACAATCTGATTCTTGTACTTCAGGCATATTTTTGTGTCTAAATCTGTACTTTAAGAACTCTAGAGTTTCTCATTATTATGTTGAGGACATGTATATGGCTATAACTTTCTCTTTTAAAACTAAAATGTTCATGGAACATCATGCTCCTCATTTAAAGCATGGAACTGGGAGTCAGGAGATCTAAATTCTGTTCCTCATTTTGCCATAGACTTTATCTGACCTTCCCTAACATTTTTCCTACTTTGCTTCAGTTTCCTAATCTATAAAATAGTATTAATTTACCCATAGTACTTCTCAAGTGTGTTGTCATCTTAATTCACTATATATTTGTAAGTGTTTGATCTTAGGTGGATGTACTATAGAAGAGCATATTAATTTTATGCTTAAAATATAAAGGGTCCTAACTGCAGTTCGTTTTATGATATGTAAAATTATTTAAAATGTTGCTTCAGTAACCTTTTCTAACAGGAATAACTAATTTCACCGATTAAAAATGCTTCTACATGACTACTTTCGTAAAACAGGGGAAGAATTGCTCTTACTGTAGATAAATAGGACAGCACAAAAATAAGGAACTGATCCATCATGTGAGAACAAGGGGTCAGCTGATGGAATGAATGGCAGGTCCGTTTAGAAGAAATGTAAGGAAATACTTAGCCTCTGGGAACTGTGAATTCCACAGATCCAATACATTATATGCTATCTAGTATGATGATTAAACTAGATTTCTTTAAAAAGGATGAACAGTTATAATGAATATGAATTATACTAACAAAGCTAAAGGCTACGATTTAGTCATAGGTATTTTTAGTAAAAGTCATGGACAGGTCATGGGCAATAAATAAAAATTCACTGCCCGTGACCTGTCCATGACTTATACTATAAATACCCCAGACTAAATCTTAAGGGGGTTGCTGCTGGGTGTGTGCGCTGGGGGCTGTTGCCGGGGGTAGGGGAGGGAGATCCTGGGGAGGCTGCTGCTGAGGAGGCGTGGTCAGCTGTGGCACCAGCTGCCAAGGGCCGCCAGCAGTGGCTGCACCGGCCACACAAGGACCACCGCCAGCACCAGCTGCACTAGCCACTGGGGGGCTGCCTGGGGAAGTGGCTACTCCGACCGCCGCTAGCTGCCAGGGGCTGCCCGAGCAGCGGCTGGCTGCAGGGGTGCCCCAGTAGCTGACCGGTGTGGCTGTCCCCGGGGTCACCTGAGCAGCTGGCCCTGTAGCCAGCTGCTTGGGCGGCCTTGGGATCAGCCACACTGGCCCCCGCAGAAGTCACGGAGGCTGCAGAAAGTCATGGAATCCGTGACTTCCATGACCTCTGTGACAAACATGGAGCCCTAGTAATTAGATATGCTTCTGGTTAAGCACTGTAGGTAACAAGAACGAATTTTTGCACATACATAGCATTACACAGACAGTGAAGGACCTATATAAGTATCACTTCACCAACCACAGCAGCACCTAGTATATCTGCCACATTAAAACAGCATACGGCAATTCTGTACAACAATTTTAGGACAAGAAGTAAAGAATTGAAACTGCAAGGGGGGAACTCTAGTTGCCAGAGCTAAACTAGAGTGGAAATTGCGCTGTGCTCCTGAGGTCTAGACAAAGCCAGTTCTGATGATCTAAACCAGGGGTCGGCAACCTATGGCATGCGTGCCAAAGATGGCAAGCAAGCCAGTTTTTAATGGCACGCTGCTGCCTGCCGGGGTCCCCGGCAGCAGCAGCATGCCATTAAAAATCCTGCCCGGCCCGCTCTTCTCCGCCCTTCCCGCCGGCATTTGCACATGCTTTGCTGACCTCTGTCACTTTGGGCAGGAGGTTGTGTTTCCGGGTTAGCGTGTCCGGGAAGTATTCCCGCCGGCGGGAACAAGAAGAGGGACTCGTCCCTACAGGAGTCGCAGCGCCCGTGAGGCCTGTAAGTGGGGAAGGGTCTTGGGTCCCAACTCCGCCACCCGCCTGCCCCGAGCATAGCTGGCCCCGCTCCCTGGACTCAGGCAGGCTGCCCCGGGGTTGGCGCCCCAGTGCCGGGATGAGCTCGGCTCTGTACTGGGGCAGGCTGTGTCCCACAGCCCGAACCTGAGCCTGGAGGCTGCGGCTCGCCGCCTGCTGGACTCTGGGAACAGCTGGGTCGCGCCTCTTTCGCCACCCCAGGTCACTGGATCCCGCTCCCCTCCGGCATTGAGGGCAGAACCCAGGAGTCAAGAGCCCTAGTCTCCATCTGCCCCCCACCCCCTCGAACAACTAGAGCCCAGCTGGAAACCTAGGAATCCAGAGTCCTCGTTCCCAGCACTCCTCCCCCGAGCATCAGACACCAGCCCCTTCCCGGAGCCCAGGAGTCCCAATTACCACCCCGCTCCCCGCCCTACCCCCCCCTCATACACCCCCAGCCCCCTGCCCTGACCCCTGCACCCCCCACAATCCCAGCCCTGACTCCAGCACCCCCACACCCTATGCCCTGACTCCTGCACCCCCCCACATACCCAGCCCCCACACACCCCATGCCCAGACTTTTGCACCCCCCATATCCCCATCCCCATCTTGAGCACCAAATGGGAGCTCCTGCACCCCCCACACACACATATTCCCACCTGCACCCCTCGCACCAAATGGGAGCTGCCCAGGTAAGCGCTCCACACCCCAACCTCCTGCCCCAACCCTGAGCCTCCGCCTTCATTCTAGCTCCTGGCCAGACCCAGCACTCCAACCCCCAGCCTGCTCCTTCACCCCTAGCCCTGTGCTCAGTGCACTCCCACCCTCAGCTCAGTGCAGAGAGAGAGGAAGAAAATGGGCTAAAACCAGGGAGAAGGTAGGTACTCACTCTGTGAGTAGGGCCGGGACCCCAGACCAGCAGCGGGCTGAGCAGCAGCAGGCTGAGCCGCTCAGCCCACTGCTGGTCTGGGGTCCCGGCCGCCGGCCCCACTCAGCCCACTGCCGGTCTGGGGTTCTAGCTGCTGGCCCCTTGCCAGCCGGGGTCCCGGCTGCCAGTCCCACTCAGCGCCTGCTGTCCATGTAGTTAATTCATCTCTCCTAGAGGCTGTTGATGGAAGAATTCTTTGTTAGACCTAGCTGCATCTTCATTGGGTGCTAGGTCTACCTCACTATGTCGCACGGAGTGTACAGTTTTTCACAGGCCTAAGTTTTAGGTGTTGACCAGGTCTTATCCCAGTCAATTTTCCCATGCAGATAAGCTCTTAAACTCTTCAGGTATTAGCAAGCCTACTATTTTGGGTAACTGAGCTGAAGCCTCCTAAAGTTCCCAGGGTTGGGTTTAGGGACCATTGGTTACCCCCTCCTAAGGCTGTTGGGTGTATGATTTCAAGGGAGACCTTCCCTGGTCACTAGATAAAGCTGCTCAATTCTTATAAGGAGGAGGGGTGGGAAGGTGTGTGGTGAAATGCACCCCTGTATTCATACCCTACATGCGATTGTAATAACCTTTGTGTACTAAATATGCCTTGTAAGGTATCATTTGAAAACTAGTAACTTGCTGGTCAATAATATCATGATAAAATGTCTGTAGCAACATTATATGTAAAGTTATAAACATAAGCTGAAATAATGACTGAAGTGTGTTTACCAGACAAGTCTGGGGAGTGGGTAAACCTGTTTCTCAAAGGACAAGTTGACAACCCTAGTCCAGTGTCATCAAAGCTGATAGGCCATCACCTATCAAGTGGCCATCCTTTGGCAAGCAAAGGGGGCAGGAACAAACAGACTGGCATTTTAGCAAACTACAGCATGAAACCTCTCCCCCTCCAGACTTCACGTCTTCTTGCTCTCAGCTGGAAAGAACTTTATCTAGGGGTCACTCTCTGGAAAATGCATTTCAAAGAGTAACTGAACTATACAAGTGAGGGGCAAAACACCTTAAGTTCTCTCCCTGTCCATTTCTCTCTTGTCCTAAGAAGACAGAAGAAACAGCTCTTGGACTTTGGAAGCAGATCCTAGCCTGACAAGTTTGGTCAGCTATGTTCTGGAAACAGCTATGTTCTGGTAGTAAGGGACCTCATTTTGAACCAAGTCTAGTGTAAATTTAGAAAGCATTTTATCTTGTAAACATTTCTGAGTAAAATGCCTCATTACTTCTACTCACCTAAAACTTATCTCTTTGTAGTTAAATAAAATTGTTTTACTTTGATTAAAAGTAATCTAGTGTTTGTGAGTTGTTTGGGTAACTCCATTTAAGGTAGCAGACTGTTGTGGGCTGATCCCCTTAGAGGGGCAATGCACCCAATATATCTGTACTGTCCAGGATAGGGCTGGACAGTGCAGAAGACACATTTTGGGTGGAAAATCCAGGACTGGGAGTATTGGGGTCACCCTGCAAGTTGTAACCAAGGCATCTGGAAGCCAGAGTGCGGTTGGTGTTTGCTGACAGGCTGCTGTGCTCAGAGCAGCTGGACTAGCACTGTGGCTATACGCAGATGCTCAGGGTGTGACCTGCATGCTGTTTGGCTGCTTATAAACAGTCCAGGTTGGGAGCTAGAGCAGCAAAGTGTTGTGAGCACCCAGGTTGCAGGGCAAGTGGCGACGCAGCCCCTCTCTGGTCTAGATTGTGCCTTGGAATGTCAAAGGTGGCTCAAGGAGGGAGTTGGCTTGGAAGCTATCAGGGACTGAAGGACAGGCTAAGGTTCAGGGAAGGCCACAAGCCCTCAAGGTGGGGCTCAGAAGCCTCAAAGTACCACCAGAGTGTGAAGGTGTGAGTGGGGCCCTATATAAACTTCCAAAGGCTTTTGTGAGGTGGAGGTGGGCCATAAACCTCCAACAGCCCTTGAGGGGGGCACATGAGGTCCCATGAGCTTCTGACAGGTTGGGGTCTTTGAGGCTTGCAGGAGGTGAAGGCTGTCAGGCTGAAGAGTGTACAATGGCTGGGTGAGGGGTTTTTTCCTCTGTGTGAAAGATCCACATAAACAGGAAACTGATAAGAGTATTTGACAACGATTTATGTATAAAGTAAGCAAATAGGAGAGAACCACTGCTAGATTAGAGAAATATTCATCCTAGGTGTCGCTTGTTAGAAACTTATAGTACAGAGAATAAGGATGTGTGTACTAGTCCCTACTGTGTTATTGCATAACTTTGGGCAAGTTACTTAACCTGTGCCTCAGTTCCCCCTCTTATAAAATGGTGACAGCTCACCTTAGTAAATCACTTTTTTGATTTTTTTTTTTTTTTTTTAATTACTAATTATTGTAAGAGTAGTAGGGAGAAACTTTCAGAGAAGTGAATTTAAAATCAGCACGGTCATGTTAATCATCTTCATATGTGGAAAAGATGAAATGGTTCACATCACTTCTCTTCTTTGGTATGTCTCTTGTCTTTACTAAAACCTAAGGTTACGTCTACATTGGGGGCTTTTGCCAGCATAGTTATGTTGGTCAAGGATGTGAAGAGTTGTGGATCCATGACCAACCCAGCTGTGATGCAGTTGTGGTGGCAAAACACCAATTTTACCTGGTATAGCTTGTTTTACTTAGGGATGGGAGTGGAATAAACTATACTAACAAAGCTGTGCTTGTCCGTATAAACTGCATCCACACTGAGTGCTTTGCTGGCATAGTATGCCGGAATCCCCATACAGTGTTCTGAGTGTAGAAATGGCCCAAGTGGAAGTGGCTTAGAAGCCTGTTCTCCCTTGTCTTACTGGCAACTTCCCCAGGCTGGATACCTTAATCTCTGAAATGTTTCCATTTCTCTCCTCCCTCCTGGTGAGTCTGAGAGATTGTGGCAGGCTTCAAGGAAGGGTTTACTGCCTGATCTTGATGGCCTTAGTTACCATCCAAATATTTATACCTTCCCTAGGACTCTTTGCCAACCGTTAATTTAGTGTAAGGCCCTACTGAGGCAAAAACTTAAATGTTTTCTTTTACTTCCAAAATTTAGGGTTCACACTGAGACAGTCTTGACCCTTCCCTAAAACCTAAGGGCAGGAGAGCGCTGCTTCAGATTTTGTTCATACCAAAGTCTGCACTCAAACAAAAAGAGTGGACTGTTGTGGAGTCGCTACCTTTATTTTAATTTCCAGACATAATCGTCTTAGGCAGTGTTCTTTGGTCTGTTACCAGTTCACTGTGTAAAAATGATGGCTGTTACTGTAGTTCCATTGTTGAAAATTCCTTATGTAGACAGTGAGCTAAATGGATTAAAACTCCTAATGTAGACCCATTCCACTAATACAAAGCAGAGCTTATGCTGGTGTAGTTTACTCAACAGACCACCTCCACACCAATCTGTAACTTGTCTTATTCTTCCTTGTACCTATCAGTCGCAGTTCTCCTTGATCCATCACCTACTCTCATGGTTGAAGTGGAGCCTCGACATAACTCCTCCCACCATCCTGTAACTTTTTACAGACTCCTTGTTACCAACTCATAGGGCCTTTTCAACTTCTTGTTTGTGGTATCCAACAGAGGGCGAGGGTCCAATAACAGAATTAATAATTACAAGTTGCATGAGAATGAAGATGAGTTAAACTAATTAAGACTTCAGAGGAGAATTCTTGGGCATAAATCCAGAAACAGGGGAGGAGACTGGGATTATGGTGAGAGTTCTTGCAGTATATAGTAAAATGCCTTTACTAATTTGGGCTTGGAAAGTGATATTTCTTCCATGGCATGATGGTGGGATCTTTGAGGTTTATCCTTCCTCTACAGCATTAAGTGGAGGCTTTCACAATAAGGTGGATATACCTTGAGTGCAGACAAGTCAATAACAGAAAAGTGAGCTTGAACTGGGCTGAAGGAATTGTGAGAAGTCACATGGCTGATCAAAGATCAGCACATACACTTTGAACAATGAGTTAGCAGGGATCTAAGTCAGTGGTATAGTGAAATGTTTCATCTCTAGTACTTGCGCTTTGTTCTGTGGTTGAATCTTAAACCACATCCACCAAAATGTGGTGAATTATTAACCAAAAAAGAAGAGTTGGAGCTGATGCATTTTAATGAATAGCTCTGTGACTTGCACCTTTTGAAGTTGCGTTCTCATTTGTACCTTTTATGTTGTTTCCTAACTGGCATGTGCTTTAACGATCTGAGACACTTATTTTTTTTGTATTACAGTAGTTCCTAGAAGCTTTGATTGGGATCCCCTCCCCCACATGGCAAAACTAATAGTTCAGATATTTTTTATAAAAGGACAAATTTATCTTGTTGGTAGTGCTGCTATTACAAAACTGACTATACAACCGAATTAAATGTCAATCCAAATCTTCCTGGATTTCTCGAACTTTTTTCATACATCTGCTATTGAGAGGGCAATATAAATAAGATTCAGAGCATCCAAATATTGTCATGATCTTGCCTCGTTAGCTCACAATTCTTTAGTCAATATTTCAGAGGCTGGTGTCAAGATTATTTTGTGAAGAACACACCAGAGAAGAAAAAAACGAGGTGGTGGGGTGGGGTTTGGAGTTCTCTGCCCCTCACCAAAAAAGTCTACTAATGAATGAATAATTAAGGATAAAGGGGAATGCCAGGAGTAAGATTAAATGCTTAGATATTACAGCAATGAGAGTTTATTACAGCTTCAGCCATTGCTTTTGTCTCCTCTTTACGTGACACCAATGCTGGTGAAAGTTGCCAGATTTCTAGTTCTGACAACAGGTGCCTAAGAAGTTTGGATCCCCAATTCCCACTAATTGTAATGTAAATTGGATATCTATTTACCTTATGCATCTTTGAAAAGCTCAGCCAATGGCCATCTAATCATGAGTAAGGTTAAGATTTTGTATGTTTATTTTTAGTAAAAGTCAGGGACCGGTCACAGGTAATAATAAACAAAAATTCACGGAAGCCTGCGACCGGTCCTTGACTTTTACTAAAATAACTCTGACAAAATGGGTCTGACGGTGGGATGAGAGCCCGAACCCTGCTGTGGAGGTGGGGGGCACACTTGAACATGCTAGGTCTTTATTTTCTAAAACTATCTCATAGAACTGGAAGGGACCCTGAAAGGTCATTGAGTCCAGCCCCCGCCTTCACTAGCAGGACCAAGTACTGATTTTGCCCCAGATCCCTAAGTGGCCCCTTCAAGGATTGAACTCACAACAGCAGGCCAGTGCTCAAACCACTGAGCTATCCCACCCCTGTTTAATCAGTTTTTGTTGCTCATCTCTTAGAATTAGTGTCCTAGAAATCAGAGCTGGAAAACACACATTATTACCTTTTTTGTGGGAGATCACTTTGCTACATTTGTTTGATAGATAACCAATATAATCTTTGTCTCTTCCTCTTCCAGCAAGTCCTGAGTAAAGGGGTACGGCGGTACCATGTAGCTCCCGTCCTGTGCCAGAGGGCCAAGGTGGCCATGAGCCACTTTGAGCCTAATGAATACATAAATTATGAAATGCTTGAGAAAAACATCAATGTCGTCCGTAAAAGGTAAGGGTGAGAGGTGATTTGGAGAACCCACCACCACAATGAGGGAAGGAGAGGAAAAGACTTCAAGGGGCTATGGTAGCACAAGGTGAATCTAGTGGGGAAAGAGTAGCTTTAAGTGGCTGTGCTGTAACATTGAAAAATGAAAATTCTATGTGCTGGTGGCTCCTGTGTGGTAAAGAAGAAGTGGGGGGGGGGGGAAGGAGTGTGTGTGTGTGTGTGTATATATATATATATATATATATATATATATATATATATAATATAATATATATATAATTTATTTTTTATATATGCAACCAATCAGGCCACTGCAGTGGAGGAGATGCTGAAGAAGTAGAAGTATTGGCATTGGATTTAATACCAGCTATTGGAGATTATCATATTGATTTTTTTTGCTTAATGTCAGGTGTCAGATGGGAGTCTTGGTGTATCATGCCCTAGTCTGTTTGTACTCATGGGAAACAATATGTGATTAGCACAAGTAAGACGCTTTAAAAGTATCCCCATCTCTTCTTTGCACTTTGTTTCCATAGTGAAATTATCATTTTGTATTCACATGTCCAGATACCTACAGCAAAAGGTGGCCTAGGGATACCTTGCGTACGTAATTGTGAACTTAGTTTGCTGACACAGAGATTAGTGTGATCTCAAGGTCACCAGTTTTACTCTAGACTCACCTTGGCAGTGGTTGAAAGTCATTCCCTTGTGATGGCCATTCTGTATGCTTTGTGAAATTAATTGGCTATCTCAGTTCAGTCCATTGTAGCCAAGTAGCTTCATCACAGAAAACATCACCATTGGAATTAACCGGGGTTTCTGTTGAGATTGTCTGTGAAGAAACCACTGACTGAAAAGGTCCTGAACTCCCCACTTCTTTCCTAGAGCTGATGGATCCTCACTCACTATAGGGCCTGGCACATGTAGATTTGATGGTGTGTGTGTGTGTGTACACATACCTCTACCCCGATAGAACGCTGTCCTCAGGAGCCAAAAAATCTTACCGCGTTATAGGTGAAACCGCGTTATATCGAACTTGCTTTGATCCGCCGGAGCGCGCACCACCCTGAGTGCTGCTTTACCGCATTATATCCAAATTCGTGTTATATCGGGATAGAGGTGTTTATACATTTTTTAAAGTTTCCTGCAACTGTACCATTGTGGACTATGATCTCATAAGCTAAGCAGAGTTGGTTGACTGTTGCTTGTACTGCACCCAAATGTATGCATTTGGAAACTTCTGGGGGAAAATGTGGATGCTTCAGGAAGGGATGCTGATGGCTCTTGAAAGAGTGCTCATCCTTCTGAGTCCATACTGAACCAGGGCCTCTGCACTGTTTCATGTTTGGGTCCTTTTAACCAGCTGTCAGAAGTAACTGCACTTCAGTGTTGTGGGAGGAGTGAGTGGTCCCTCTGTGTATCGTGTAAAACGTGCCTTGGGAGTCTGGCTCTTCTGGATGATGTGTGGGGAAATGTAAAGGTGTATCCTTGTTCATTTAAGATGCACGTTTAAATGGGGCAAAAGGGCTGGAAAAACATGAGCTGACGTTGTTAAAATTCCTCCCTGTTGTCTTCCCCGCAGGCTAGACCGTCCCCTGACCCTGTCTGAAAAGATTGTATATGGGCACCTGGATGACCCTGTGAAACAAGATATCGAGCGTGGCAAAACCTATCTGCGCCTGCGGCCAGACCGCGTAGCCATGCAGGATGCGACTGCTCAGATGGCAATGCTGCAATTCATCAGCAGTGGCCTGCCCAGGGTGGCGGTGCCCTCCACAATCCACTGTGATCACCTCATTGAAGCCCAGTTAGGGGCTGAGAAGGATCTTCGGAGAGCTAAGGTCATTATTGCACCAAGACCCATGAAATAAGACAATTCTTTCCTATGTTTGGAACACGTGGTCCCCTCTAGAGAACAGATTTTCAGGAGAACAATCACAGGAATGGAAATCGCACCAGATTATGTACTGTATAGCACCATATATGTACCTGGTGCAGTACAAAACCAAAGTTGTGACAGGTCCAAGCCCCAGGGAGCTTACAATCTGAACTAGACAAATCCGTCACAAACCGTTTAAAGGGTGAGGCATGATGTTGAGAAAAGACAGTCTTAGTCGATCTGCTTTGGAAACCAAAGCAAAAGGTGTATTCTGGGCATAGGGGAAGAGGGAGGCCATTTTAAAGGGGTGAAACATGGAAATAGCTGGATCTAGAGCACTAGAAATTTTCTTCCAGCAGTGATCAAAACCTGGTGTGTCACAACCTCCAGAATATGCCTGGCCAAATATACAGCAGTCTATCGTGGGGTGGGGGAGAAGCATTGTCCTGATCTCTGCAAGTAATCAACTAAGGGTTGCTCTCCCTTGTCGCTTTCTGGGGTGGAAATCCTGCAGGACTTCTGCTTTCCTCCCCTACAACCTCATGAATGATAGAAACATACAATAGAAGATGGGAAGACTGAGGTCTACTGATGCCTTTCCCTCACTCTGAGAATGTAGGATAGATTGTGGGATAAGCTCCTCTAGTTTTAATGGACCATTCTGATTGCAGTGCTTGAGAGTAGCTGGCCCTTCCTGGAGGGCAGGAAGAACTTTTTCCTTGATAACAAAACTGGTGAATTAGTTTTAGCCTGTATACATGGGATGAGCTGTAGCTTAATCATCTAGTTTAATTTATAGCCCAAGATACTGGCCCAAGTAAGTCCAACCATATTTTCCCCCCTCCCCCAGAAATGATAGTAAGGTGGATTATGGCACTCATGAAACTGAGGTCAGGAGCAAATTTCCCCTCATTAAGAATATTTGTCCCACGCTTTGTGCCTCAGGAAGCTTGAGAGTTATGCAAGAGGTTCAGAATCTGGAGCCTTCTTACTAGACTGTTTGTTCCCTTTCTTCCCTTCACCCCTTGCCCTCCCGCTGCTCTTGCTCTGGGCACCGAACATGTGCTCTGTAGTGTGATTGTATTCTTTATAGCAGTTCTGCTGTAGCT
Source organism: Trachemys scripta elegans (assembly GCF_013100865.1). Taxonomy (NCBI): domain Eukaryota; kingdom Metazoa; phylum Chordata; order Testudines; family Emydidae; genus Trachemys; species Trachemys scripta. Next base: position 88,923,838 of record NC_048298.1, on the reverse strand, counting down.
CTGGGCACCCCCTCCCTCCCCATCCGCTCTGGGATTAGAGCAAGTGAAGGTCCTGCCTGCCTCTGACTGGGTTTCACTCTTGATGTTGCCAGTTGGCATGGAATGAATGCTGGCAGTGCAGAGAGAGGCTTGGATCTGCTCCTGGCACATCAGCATGCTTCGTTTGGGAAGAGAGCTGCACAAACAGTGAAGTGACCTGACTCCCAGTGCAAACAAAGCTCAAAGAGCTGTCGCCGCCTCATGGGAAACTTCAGTAAATGTTCTGTGCGGAGACAATTACTCTATTATCTCCACATAGTCCCCCCTTTCTCCTTATTCTAAAGTGTTTGCATCAGAACAGAGTCTCTAAGTCATCGTCGATTCCTGTTCCTTATCGTATCTACTCTCCAACTGCTCTGCCAAGAACATCTCAGGACATCCTACAGTCTTCTGCTTGTGACAATAAGTGATTGCCCTGGAAGCCTTCATAGTTATGATCCTACAGATGATTGTGATGTCACAGCAAGAGGCAGCATTGTATAGCTGGTAGAACCGGAGACTTGGGCTCTCTTTCCCACTCTACCACTAACCTCGTCTGGCCTTGGGCTAGTCACTTAGCTTCTCTGACTCCATTGCCCTATCTGTAAAATGGGGCTAACATGCTTATCAAAGCACTGAATAGAGCAAAGAAACTAGGAAGGATGCAAAAGAGAAGTCCATGAAATGGAAGCAGGATGGTTTATAAATAGTTTGGGTTTTGTTTTATAACTTTAAATAGTAATTCTAACTCAGCCTTGAGATGCTTTAGTGGTGTTACAAATTGTTGAGTTCAGTGCTGGGATCACTGTGAAATTCTACGGCCTGTTGTGCTAGAGGTCAGACTAGATGATGGCTGTGGTCCCTTCTAGCCTTAAAATGATTACCTGGAAGTCAGTGATGCTGAACTTCATTCTCCCCTCCACTGCCTATAAAATGTCCAGGAAGCCATGCGGCTGGAGGGTGGCTGAACTCTGGCTCTGTGGGGAGAAAACTGAATGTAATGTCTTACTAATGCTTTATTTAACTGTATGAATAGGACATTAACCAGGAGGTGTACAACTTCCTAGCAACAGCAGGTGCCAAGTATGGAGTAGGGTTCTGGAAACCTGGATCGGGAATCATTCACCAGGTAAAGAGTGCGTGACTGTAGTATTTGAATGGCAAATGGCTCACCACCTTATGGTGGGGAGAGAACACGAGTGCAATTACTAAAAGAATCCCCCCTTCTAGGGAAAGGCATGTCCTCTCCTTCCATGTTTAATCTAGACTGGCTGTCCTGCAAGGTGACCTCTTTGTACCTCTGGCTTAGACCACTACATTTCTCCAAGGTTATGCTGGTCAAACTGTAATCTGATGCTTGATGGCCTATTGTTGACACTAACTGTAGTGGGAAGGGGCAGAGTTTCACACCTTCATCGGAATGGTTAATTGGCTATCTTAGCTTGATTTGGCTGGGGCACTAAAGTGATGCTGTGAAATAGCTTAGGCCCAATGTAAGTTGCCTTTATGGGGAGGCGAAAGTATATTTTTAAAGTCTAAAGAGAGATGTATTTATGATCTTAGCTTTAATAAAAACAGGGATTGGGATGGGGGGAGAAGATACCCATACACAGTAGCACTGTCTTATTGCCTGAGAATATCAAAGCAACAACCAGTCTAGAGCAGAGGTGGGCAAACTATGGCCTGTGGGACTGTCCTGCCCGGCCCCTGAGCTCCCATCCAGGGAGGCTAGACCCCAGCCCCTCCTCTGCTGTTCTCTCTCCTCTCTTCACCCCCCTCTCCTCCCCGCAGCAATGTGGCTATGCAAGCAGAGCAGCTGGTTCTGGCTGGGGCTGCAAGCTCCTGCTACTCTGAGCGGCATGGTAAGGGTGGGGGTGGATAAGGGGTGGGGGTCCTGGGGGGCAGTCAGAGGATGGGGAACAGGAGGGGTTGGATAGGCGTGGGAGTCCCGGGGCTCCTATCAGGGGGTGGATAGGGGGCGGTGCAGTCGGGACAGAGAGCAGGGGGGATTGAATAGGGGGTGGGGTCCTGGGAGGGAGCGGTCAGGGGACAAGGAGCAGGGGGGGTTGGAGGTTCTGAGGGGGGCGGGAAGTGGGAGGGGGCAGATAGGGGGCGGGGGCCAGGCTGTTTGGGGAGGCACAGCCTTCCCTACCCGGCCCTCCATACAATTTTGCAACCCTGATGTGGTCTTCAGGCCAAAAAGTTTGCCCATCGCTGGTTTAGAGTCACTATGCAGACTTTGTGAAATGCAAAAAGTAAACTCCACTGAGGGTGAAAGTATCGTTTTTTAAACAAAAAACCGTTTCTAGAATCTCATGTTCCATTAGCACCATAACAGAATACAATCAACTTAAAAAATCACATTTCTCTCAGTCTTTTTAACCTATTTTATAAATAATACTTACGATGGGTGTAATTAGGAGACTGGAGGGAAAAGCCCATGTTGCTTTTAGTTTGTTTGTTTTTTGTATATTTGACCCTGTTTATTTTGTGAATGTCCCACACAAACAGGGAAAAGATGGGGGAGGAAGGTGCAATTGTAAAACTAAGAAGTTGACTGGAGGGTCTGGGGACAAGTGCACTTAAGATGTGCCTTAAAGGTCTCTTCGTTTTTGGAACTCATCTTGTAGCTGATATGTTACCTTCAGCCCATAGTGGGCCAGTCTAGAAGGGAAAGGGGAGTGTCACTTGAGCCTGCACAGGAAACTGTGGGAACAACTCACTTCTGCCACTGCTCTGGGACCGTATGGTAACTCTTCCCAAGTGGCCATCTGTCTATGGTAGTGTTTTCTACTACCATCACTAGTATCTGAGCACTTTGTATGTAATAGCAGTAGTGGCCTTCACAGAGTTTCTGGCATTTCACCCTCTTTGGGGTAAAAGCATCGCTTGGAGTAGGGTTTGTCTTTGGTTGGGGTTTTCAGGCATAAGGGAATGTCCGTGCTGAGTGCTGTCCTTTCTGTTTTTGTGTTTTTTTTTTTTTTTTTTCCCCCTTAGTAGCATTGGGCAGGAGCTCTGGCTTATTCATCAGCTGATAAAGCTCAAGGGTTTCTTGGGTGGGATCAAGGCAAGTCTGCCCCTCTCACCCCAGTGCCAAAGGCATTGAAAGTATAACCAGGGAGGAAAAGGGGTAGGTCAGGTGCTGTTACTGTTTTTATTCTAACCTTGACCTGTTTGCCACCCTACCCCCAATGACTGAGGTGCACTTAGGGCAGCCTTCTTTGGACTTGATGGAGAGGGCTTGGAGAGGAGGCCTGATGAATGAGGGGCTGTAGTCCACGAAAGCTTATGCTCTAATAAATTTGTTAGTCTCTAAGGTGCCACAAGTACTCCTGTTCTTCTTTTTGTGGTCTTAGGTTAATGCATGAACCTTTGTTTTCTGTCATTGGGGTCACCTGAGTGGGTTAGCTGGGTTTTTATGAAACAGATTCTGCCTCTGACACCTGTCTGTGTGGAGCCTTCTGACTTCACGCGGATCCCATACAACCCTGTACCATGTTGTATTATCACTGGCTTCATGTCGTCTTCTCTGACTGGACTGGTTGAGAGTCATTCCTGGCATCTGGTTAAGGGCTACTTGTGGCTGACTTGACAAATCTGCTTTGGTGGGAGATGCCATTCCCACTGCAATGAGCTTGCAACCTGAAATAAGCTAGAGACTGTCTTGGGATCACGACCTACAAATTAAATCACTGATCTGATCCCAGGGCTCCTTCTGCTCCTGGCTCTCCTCTTCACTACGTTTCATCTTGTTTTGTTTCTCCACTTCCGTTTGTTTCAGATCATCCTGGAGAACTACGCGTACCCTGGGGTTTTGCTCATCGGTACGGATTCCCACACCCCCAATGGAGGTGGCCTGGGTGGAATCTGCATAGGAGTGGGTGGAGCCGATGCAGTAGATGTCATGGCAGGCATCCCCTGGGAGCTCAAATGCCCAAAGGTGAGATGGTGGGGGAAAGACTAATTCCAAATGGGCCAGGGGCTGAAATAATGAGAAAGCGAGCTTGAATTTCCCAGATAGATGAGGCACTTTGAGCCACTATAGCCTTGGGAAAGTAGACTGGTCTAGAAGCAACTAAACCATGCTTCACTGGCAACTCTGAGTCTCCACTCCCTGCATTGTTCATTTTTGTGTGTGTGCCTCAAAGGATGCATCAACAGGAACTTCCCATTAATTAGCCATGCAAAAGGATTCAGGCCTCCTGGCAATAGAGGCTTCCTGGAGCATTGGTTTGATACTTCAGGATTTCCTTCCTTGCCCCACATCCTGATTCTGGGCACTGATGCCACTCGAAAGTGAGGAGGAATGGGATCCATGTAGATGCTCATTGGCTTAGCCAGCAGAAGATAAAATCTCCATATTTTAGCAAGCTTTCTCTTGGTGCTTCTCAGGTTATTGGCATCAAACTGACTGGCGAGCTGTCAGGCTGGAGCTCTCCTAAAGATGTGATCCTGAAAGTGGCTGGCATCCTCACTGTGAAAGGTGGCACAGGTGCCATCATTGAGTATCATGGGCCTGGTGTGGACTCCATCTCCTGCACTGGTGAGGCAACACCATCTCATTTATTGGGGACATAGATTGCTACTGGAGGCTGCGGTCTCTGGACAGTAATGGGCAGACTGATGCTGTTTGCTGTTCTGATGATCATGGGGATTGACTGCTGGTGGACTGAGCGTGGGAAAGGAATGTGATGGGAGTTCTTTAAAAGAACCCAACCCCTGAAACTGGCCTGGTAGTTAATGTGCTGCTTTGGTGTCCCGGAGACGCTGACTCTAGTTTTGATTTCTTGCTCTGCAGGCTGACAGAGCAAGGGAATGCTGCACAAGCACAGAGCTCCCGCCAGGGTAGGAGAGATCACTCAACTGTGACTCCTGCAATTCAGGAGCATAGAATGGCTGGCTGCAACAGGGGAGTCTTGTTAAATGGCCAGCCGGCAGGATGCAGGGGCCTCACCTATGTTTGGAGGAGGGAGAGAGAGATTTCTTCATGGTTCTGACAGGATACAGGTGGTGGTTGACCTTCCTGTGCCTGGGTTTGGACACCTGATCAGGCCTGTGTAACTAGAGGGAGGAAAGGGAAGCCAATGATTGGTAGTGAGTGTTAGTATATGCGCTGGTGCTGCAGGAAAGGCCACTACAAGAGCAGGTGAAGATAACTGGAGTGGGGAAGAGATGAAAGGCGATTGGTCAGTGGTCTTTGCTTCTAGAGCCCTACACAGAGGCTTTGGGCCTGCCTGTGAGGATGTGAAAAGTGGCACTTGCATAATGAAACTTTTACCTAGATTTAAAATGCTCTTAAAACTTCACCACTGTGCTTTTGAAATTCATGGCAGATCCCAGTGGCATAAGAACATACTGGCTTTCCATGCTCAGTCAGTGAAAGAATAACTTTTACTCCATTTAAATCCACCTTTGTCATTTTTCAGTTGACAAGATCAACATACTACTGGCTCTTCTGGCTAGAGAAATGCTGTATAGCTGGGGAGGAGTTTGAACCCTGCCCCTAGTATTGTGCAGGTAGTAAAGAGACTGCTGCAAAATATGCCTGGTGGCTTCAGCAGATACAACCATATTAAGCCATTATTTCCTATCAGCTGTGTTTTACCTTCTAGAACGCCCCAGCCCTGATCTCCACACTTAAGCTCTATACAGTCATGTGCATTCAAAAGGTCAGAAATATCTGACATTAAAAAGATGGAATATTGGATCAGATGGACCTTAGACTGAGCTGATGTGGACTTGTTTTCCTGTGCCCACCTCCCACATTTTGTCCTGGTCTTGCTGTCTCCAAACAAAAGCAAATCTATGGTGAAGAGCTGAATGCCTTTAAATCCTCTGTCACTTAGTTTGTGGGTCTTTCCTCTGGCCCGTCTCTAGGAATGGCAACTATCTGTAACATGGGGGCGGAGATTGGTGCCACCACCTCCCTTTTCCCATATAACCACCGGATGAAGAAATACTTGAGCAAGACTGGACGAGCTGGTAAGAGGCTTGGGGAAGGCTGGTGGCAGGGTGCCCATCTCCTCTAGCTTTGGGTGCTCTACCATGTTGCACAGGGGTGGTGCCTATGGCAGTCAGCACCGTAGAGGTGGCACACTTGCTCGCCCTTGGGCGATGTCGGGATCTCTTGTGCTCCTCACCAGCACCCCCAGAAAAACCGAATTCAGGAGAGGCTTCATGGGCTCTACAGAGGGCTCTTGGTCAGACAGAAGAGTGTTAGAAGCTTTCGCCCCCCATTAGATTACCCTATTGACTCTTGATGTCAGACTCTTCTGGAACCTGTTATTTCACATGCTACTCACGATGGGGTTGGGTGGAAATGCAGCTAACTGGTACAGTAAGAAGGTGCTTTATGGGCACGCCGTCCCAGGATGCCAGGTGTATGAGGAGAGGTCAAGGGTGTGCGCAATGTAAAAGGCCAGATCAAATCTGTTCACTGAATGGTGGTCACCTGGGTTACATGGTGCGAGAGGGGAGATCAGCAGGCAAGGTACCTGGTTAATGGTGGGATTGGGAATAGCCTGAGTGCAGTGTCCCTTAGGATAAATGGTGTACAGCCTCTCCTGACCTCTGCATTTTCCAGCTTTCTTTTCTTATTTCAGAAATCGCTGCTTTGGCAGATGAATTCCAGGCACACTTGGTGCCTGATGCTGGCTGCGAATATGACCAGCTGGTTGAAATTAACCTCAGCGAGGTGAGGCTTGTTTCACTACCTCGTTCTTCTTGAACATTTAGATGTGAGTTTGTCCTGGATGAATAAGGAGCAAGCGTCTAACATGAGATACTTCATAGCCCTACGGAATCGTAGGCACTTCATAGCTGACATAAAAAGACACAGTGCCTGCCCAGAAGAGCTTGATCTCTACACTTAGATATGACCCAACAAACAAGGGTGACAGACAGTTGGGGAGGCGGATGAAGCAAGGATGAGGCTTGACAGCAAAATGCTCATGTGATGACTCAATTCAAGCAAGTGTCCGTCTTGGTGATGCTATAAATAAATAAATTCCAGAGCCTGTCTCCTGACTAAATCTTCAGAGCTGTCTGCCTAGTAAACTCAGTTCCTTGTGCCCTCAAGTATTTCCTTCACCAGAATTTAGGAGAGGTCTCTTCAATTTGTTGACTTCTTCCTGTTACTGAGGTGCTCATAATGGAGAGCTCCATTTTAAAAGGACTCTCCAGGTCAAGAGTAAATCAATTACTTTTATAATTATTTTGATTATTGGGTAAAACAGGCATTTTATTTTATTGAGTTTGAGGGGGGAGGGGTGCGTGCTAAACATTACCTTTCTGGCCTTTGTGTAATCCCTCAGCTACTTGTCATTGTTTCTTAAAGCTGAAACCCCATATCAATGGGCCTTTCACGCCAGACCTGGCGCATCCTGTGGCAGATGTTGGCACTGTGGCAGAAAAGGAGGGCTGGCCAGTGGATATTAGAGTTGGTGAGTAGCCTGTTTCCTGGTCTGCATTTTTCCTTGCAAACTGACTGCTCTTGCCTCGAGGGGAAGTGGCTTGCCATCTCCATTCAGTCTGGGCCTGCTTGACTCTCTCAACCATCTCCTGTCTTTTCTTTAAACTTGCCCTTCCACAGCCTGGTCTCCTTTGAGCCCCAAGAGTTGGTCATTGCCCCAACTCAGCATGACCGTTCTAACACCTGCTGGCTGTAAAGCAGAGCTGGAGTCTTGTACTCTCATTTTCAACATAGTAACACACTGGCTGTTTCCTCTGTCACTCAGACTGTGGCCTTCAAAAGATTACACTTCAGTCTGGAGAAGTGTTACAGTGATCTGGGGTGTTATCTGTAACTGAGAGATTGGGAAAATTTCCCCTAATTTGTTTACTTTGTGCATTTGACAGCACTTTGGTGTACAGTCTGTTTCCTGTGTTCATGTGATTCTCTCGCATAGCAACAGGAGAGAGACAAACACAATTCAAGAGAATCAAGGAAGACCCAAGGAGAAAATGCCATATAGTGAGACTTAAAAATCTCTATCTGTTCAGTTTATTAAAAAAACTTGACAGGTGACTTGATTAGTGTATCATTTCCTTCACAAGGAGAAAATCCTGGGTACAAAAGGGCTCTCTAATCTACTGGGGAAAGGCACAACAAAGCCTATGGCTGGGAGCTAAAGCCACACAAATTAAAACTAGAAATAAGATGCAGTGAGGGTGATTAACCTTTGGAACCAACTCCCAAGGGAAGTGACGGATTCTCTCGTCTTGAAGCCATCAAGAGAAAAAGTTATGCTTTAGTCAGATGAGTTATTGGGCTCAATAATGGGGTAACTGGGTAAAATTCTGTGGCCTGTGATAGACAGGCGATCAGGTCCTTCCTAGCTTTAAACTATGAATTTTAAAGTGTTATAAAACCGAAGAAATTGGCTGGGAGATTTGGGGTAGGTGCAGTACGTGAAACCACTCCTAGCTCTTTTGTTTTTGTATGTTGGGGCTTTAGATTGGTGTCCCTGTGTTTTCTGCACTGATGGGTAAAGGAACCTATAATTGGTAGTGAAATAACTGCTTCCTGTTTATCCATCAAAAATCACACAGGTCTGATTGGCAGTTGCACCAATTCAAGCTATGAGGATATGGGGCGTGCTGCTGCAGTGGCAAAGCAGGCCCTAGCACATGGGCTGAAATGCAAGTCTCAGTTCACTGTCACACCTGGCTCGGAGCAGATCCGCGCCACCATTGAAAGAGATGGCTATGTGAGTATGCACGCCCCCCACCCCTTCGGCACTTAACTGTCAGAGGAATGAGTCTTTTGAACTATTTTCCGGGAATGGCTTTTTTCCAAAGAATTTGAGGGTCTGGAGGCAGGTGCTGGAGAGTTTAAAGTCTCTTCTTGCTGATCTCTAGAAGTCCTCTTGCTGTGATCTCCCCACTGGTGGGCTGGCTGCCTTTCCTGCTCCCAAATACATGTAGGGGTTAGCTTCAGGGCGTGGGCCAGCTGCCACTACCCCACTATCTCAGCATGGTGCTCCTGTGCTCATAACAGCAGGGCTGGAACTGTGAAATTGAAGCAGCCAGTAGGGATTGGAGCTGCCTGAGGAGAGACAGCAACGTTGCAGACACACAACCACTTCCCACTGCCAGAGTCCCAGCATAAAAGCTCCCCAAGACGGCTTAGTAAGGCTGACTGAAAACTTTCCATCAAAACCAATTGTGATGGGGTGGGGGGAGAAACTGATTAGGCATTGGGGAGAGGGGGGACAATCCATGTTCTGACCAGTTCCACGGCTTAATAAAATCCAAGGCTGTCCCATCCAAACTGGGACTACTAGTGAACCTGCCACATCAGCCTTCATTTTTGAATGTGTACACCTGTGTGTAAACTCCCCACTCCACACACCTGATACCTCTCCCAATACTTCAGTTTTCACACTGCCCATTGCAATCTCTTGATGGGTATACCAAGCCTCTGCATAACAACTCTGCCCACAACCGCTGGCTTTTGAACTGGTCCCTTGTTTCCTACTCCGTGTCTGTAAAATGCTTTGCTCCCAGGTATCCTATATCTGGAAACTAGGGAGTGTACCAACAGTTAAGGCGTGGCTTCTGGTCAAGTGAACTTAGTACTTAGTGCAAGGTATGGACTGGCAGGAAAAACCTTCTAAAACCAGTACAGGATGGGCGGCAGCAGTACAAGTGCCCACCTCTCCTTCCCCAGTACTAATTTACGGCCTTTCCTGGATGAAACTCTCTCTCTTTCAAAATGACTCAAATGAAGTACACAGGGATTGAAAGGGGAAGCTAATACATGGCTTCAGGCTGAGGTGCCCTAGTTAGTGACATCTCTCCTGCCAGAAACATGGCAACTGCACTTTGAAAGGCTGGAATGCAGACTACTGGGTTGCTTTTTCTGCTGAGTAACTTTGTTCTTCCTTCCCTCCCCCAGGCTGGAATCCTGCGGGATGTTGGAGGGGTGGTTCTTGCCAATGCCTGTGGGCCATGCATTGGGCAGTGGGACAGGTAAGGGGGAATGAACACGAGGAAATCCCTTCTACAGCTTTATTTCATATCTCACTTTTCATACAAACTGGTATCCTGAAACGCCCAATAAGACTGACTGGCATAGCAGAAGCTCTCAATATTAAGAGCACCAAGTGAATAAACTGGTGCATTTTGGCCACAGATGATCAATAATAGGAGAGAGAGGAAGAGTTACAGGCAAGAGAACGTCTCAGCTGAGATTTAACATGAGGTAGGGGGGATACTAGGAATTGCAGTGGGGAAGACTCTTGAAGAGTGGCCATATTTTAGGAAGGGGCAGAGGAGGTGAATAAAGAGAAAAGGTATGTGAGAGAGGATGGAGTTAAGGCTCTGCTGGGTTTTTGGCTTTTAAAACCAAAGGATGACATTTGACCTGGATCCTGTGTTGTATAGGTGGGGACAGCCAGTGGCACGGGTTTGGAGAGTCTTGTGTTCACATCTTCATTCCAAAGGATTGGAGTAGCGTTGCGGCCCATTCTGGATACTGTGTGCTGCTAGACTATCATTTGAGTAGCACAGAGATGTGGAGAGCTCAATCGCCCGTAAAATATCAAATATCACTGTTCAGCAGTGGCTCATTCAGTGTTGCACACTGTAACCTGTACTCCTGGGAGGGAATGTTAGGTCAGAGCACTGACCTGATCGCTCTCAAAGTACTGTGTGATCTCTTCCATCTGGAAGATGCCACAAAAGCCAGACCAAGGGGATCTTTAACATCTTGCTGATTCTAGAAGAATCTCTAGAAGCAACATAGTATCCGGTGGCATTAGCAAAGCACATTTGTTCCTCTGCATTTCTTTGTAGGAAAGACACCAAGAAAGGAGAGAAGAACACAATTGTTACATCCTATAACAGAAACTTCACAGGCCGCAATGATGCTAACCCAGAGACGCATGCATTTGTGACCTCTCCAGAGGTACAGTACACAGGCTGGCAGGAGGGAGCTGGACCAGTGGAATGACTGTGGGAATTCAGTTCCTGGGATTACATTGTCTTTAGAGAAGGTCCTGCTTTCTGGGTGGGGTTGGGAAGAGAAATTGGCAGCCCTGATATGGACTGGACTTAACCATGTTCCAAATGCTCTGGGATGTGAGAAGAGGCCCCTGAAGGCCATTGTAAAGTTTGGCTTTGATTCTCTCAGTATAAGATGCTCACTGAGAAATCAATAGTCTGGTTGCCCAAATTGCTATCAAGATGAATTCTTGGACCATCTACAATCCCCAAACAGATTCTAAATCTTGCTGTAATTCAGTGAGTTCCCATCTCCCTGCAGGCACCGCCCCTATTGCTAGTCTTGGAAGCACCATGATTTCTGGGTCTGAGACTTTAATGTATGGCAGAGTTGGGGGTAGGACTTTAAAATCAGAGAGATGAAGTGAGCAAAATGTACTTTCTCAGATTGTCACAGCCCTGGCTATTGCTGGCACCCTGAAATTTAACCCTGAGACGGACTCCCTGACTGGAGCCGATGGGAAGAAGTTTAAACTAGAAGCACCTGATGCAGATGAGCTGCCCACACTGGTAACATTTGTCTTGTAGACTGACTTTCCGCCAAGTGGGGATGAAGGGGGAGGCATGTAACATCAGTGGAAATGTATATTACTGCTTGATTAGATGTAGTTTGGGGGGAGGACCACCCTGCTGTGGGATTAGAGGGTGGCACAGAGGAAGAAAACTAGGTGTTGCTCATGGAAGACCTCTCATATACAAACAACCACTTGATTCCCATTGTTGAAATGCAAGTTCTGGCCTTATGTGAATACAAGAACTTTGCTTGTTTTTGTTTCAAATGCTGTTATGAGTGTGGTTGAAGGGAATGGTAGTGAACTCTCGATCTTTCTTCCCTGACAGGAGTTTGACCCAGGCCAGGACACCTATCAGCATCCCCCCAAAGATAGAAGTGGGCAGCATGTAGATGTAAGCCCCACCAGCCAGCGCCTGCAGTTACTTGAGCCCTTTGATAAGTGGGATGGCAAGGATCTGGAAGACATGCTGATCCTCATCAAGGTCAGGAATGGGAGGTAGATTGGGGCTCAGATCTGAAAGGACTCCAGGTAGTTCTAGAACAGATCCATAAAGCAACTGTGGGATTTGGGTGACCTGACTTGGTAGAGAAACTGTGCAAGGTTCTAATGACCCACTCAGATTAGCAGTTTTGACAAGTGTATAAAGCAGGTGTTCACTCCATCACAGAAAGGGTGGGTTAGTGATTTGTTTTCTTTGTGCTGATTTCCCTTCTCCCTCTTCTCTCTCCCTCTCTCCCCCTGTTAGTTTTGCAAGGTTACTTTAGAAGAAGTCATACAGCCCCGTAATACATTTAGCTGCATAACCATGGGGTGGAGATGTCTTCTTGACTGCCAGCTGCTCAATTCACATCCTGAAGCATAAGGCTATGTCATTTATTAGCCTACCTCAGCTAGTGCCACTTTTATTTACTATTCAGAGAAGTGTCTGATCCTCTTCTGAATCTCTCCTCTGTTTGCACCAGTAATATCCTGCCGCAGAAAGCTAATGAGGGCACTTCTGTAGCGCGTTCCATCTTTCCTGTCGTTCCTTTCTGGGAGAAGTTTTTATGCCTCAGGCACTTCCTCCCCTCCCCACCACAAACACTTTTTTTTTTTTTTTTTGTATTTCTGCTTTTCTTGTCCTGCATGTCATGGATAGAAGTCCCTTCACAAAGCTAAACGTTGCTCCTATATTTTAATCGGGTGTGACAGATGGAGCTTTTCATGATTGCTCTAAAGGAAGAGTGAACCCCCCCAGTTAGCAAGGGGAGTTCTGAAATGCAGTCCTTTACGATCTGTGCACTCCTCCTGGAGCATGTTCCCAATTCCCATTGGTGCAGGAAGTGAATGTTGGGTTCCTTGGCGGCCAGTGTTGTGGTATAAAATGCTACCACCAGGTTGTGCTGTTCTTGTTTCATCCCAGAGCTTTATGATGCTAGACCTTAAAATCTGAATCATGAAGGGTTCCTTTGACTAACACTCTGGGAGTCTGAGACCAGCAGCAATATTAACAATCTATCTCGGAGCTGTGAGCTCCATCCTTACAAGCCAAGAAGGGTTGGACTGTTTCACTACTTGGATTGGAGACCTTCATAGAAAAAACAGGTGCTGTGGAAAGTGGGGTTGGTGACTCAACAGGTGGGTACTGAACCAGTGCCCCACTATGAAGTTAAGGGGCGCTGTGCTGCCTTTTGGATGAAATGTAACACCGAGAACTTGATTGCTTTTGGTTCCTAATGAACCCACTGCTGTGTGAAGTGTGGAAAAAGTGGTTGGGTCAGGTGTCATGGCTCAATTCCAATTTGGAATTCTGCCTTCCTAAAATTCTTCCAGCAATTTCAAATAGAGATGTTCTTCCTTTACCCTCCATTGCAGATGCAGAATGATTGCTGCATTTTGTCCCAGAGATGGCTGTGATTCCATATCAGGTGTGATGATGTCCTCACATACATGGCTTCTAAAGGGCTTTAGGAGCCTTCAGAATGAAAAGTGCTCCAGAAATGCAAAGTCAGTCCTTACAGCATCCTTCCCTGAGTGAGGAAAGACTTTCATCTAGTTTCTTTTGCTGCACTCCAGGTGAAAGGGAAATGTACTACCGACCACATCTCTGCAGCCGGTCCATGGCTCAAATTCCGTGGCCATCTGGACAATATCTCCAACAACCTGCTGATTGGAGCCATCAATATTGAGAATGGCAAGGCCAACTCAGTGAGGAATGCATTAAACCAGGAGTTTGGGCCAGTCCCAGACACAGCCCGCTACTACAAGGTGAGAGTTCCTACCTTACATCCACCTCTAAGGTCAGAGGGTATCTGGATGTGTTATGGTGAGAGGTACTGGTGACTGCTTAGATCTCAAACGTAGCTAATATAGCTGTCACTTTAAATTGATCACAAGCCCCACACCTAAGCCAAAAGGAGGTTGTGAACTGACCTAGGAGTTTTTGGACTGAGTGGGTGGAGGGGGTTTGCTGAGTAGTGAAGGCAATCAGGGCAGAAACAGGCAGCAGGAACGAGCAGCTGAAAGCAGTCTCTGGCCCTGGAAGAAACCTAGGGAGAAGCTTTTGTGTAAGTGGTGCAAGCTGAACAAGTGGCATTGGTGTGGTGAGCAAAAGGTGTTCCCTGCAGCTTGATTCCCTCTGCATTCAGAGAGACAGGATGCTATAAATAATGTACAAAACTGCATCCAAGAAATCCCAGACTATCACCAGTTTCTGCTCCTAACTGGAACATCTCCAGCTCCCAAACTTTGACTAGCTGTTTGGTTTGAAAAGCTACAGAGAGGGTACTATGCTTCATGCTATTCTGCAGTAGAGGTCACACCATACCTCACCACTGAATTGGCTCTTTACTAGTCCTCTCAGTGTTTGGGCTGTCTCCAGGGATCCACTCTAGTTAGATTGTGTGGGGTAACTACCATTTTCCTCTCCCTCCCTGGAGGAGAGATTACCTAGTGACCCAGAACTTTCAAACTGAAGGGAGACACTGGAAATGCTGCTCAAGTCCCTGCTGCCCTTATGAGCACAGTTGTCTTCAAGCCAAGGTGGAATCTCTTCACTGGAGTTTGTTCCATCTGTAGGATCAATCTGATTGATAATTTTCTAAATATCAAACATTTTCCCCTTCCATTCTTTGAAAACTCCTTGCTGAACTTGAGGATGATGGAAACTGTTAGAGAAAATGCCCTTACCACCCTGTTCCCCACAGCTCGACAAGTGCCCATGGGTTAACTTCCTATCTGCCAGAAGAATCATGGCTCTCAGGAGCAGTTCCAGGAACGTGCCATGTCTACCTTATGTTGCCTCTGCTGGCAGGGTGGCTGCCACAGTACAGACAATGGCATTGAGGGACTATTCAGGAAGAGTCTGTGGTTGAAACTCCACCCTGGAGGCTAAGCAATATCTAGGGTCTCCAAAATCCATTGTCCAGTTAGTCCTCCATGGCCAAGGATGACAATACCTAGCTCTCTATATAGCTCTTAATAGGATGGGCGACAGATAAATGTGGGAGTTAAAGGAGCCCTCTGGAGGACTCTCCTCAGCAGATTTTTTAATCCATAGAGCACTAAGGAATGGAAGATGAGTGTGACCATGCACAGGTAACCTTTATTTTGGCATATCTTAACTTCTGAGTGCTTGGCTTTGCAAACTTAATGCTTGCAACATAATTTCTGTGGGTAATATAAAATTATTTGCATTGCTTTTGGTCACAGAAAAATGGCATCAAATGGGTGGTTATTGGGGATGAAAACTATGGTGAGGGATCGAGTCGGGAACATGCAGCATTGGAACCACGTCATCTGGGAGGCAGAGCCATCATCACAAAGAGCTTTGCCAGGATTCATGGTGAGTAACACCACCAGCACCTGGATACTGTGTGGCGTATAAGAGGCTTCCTTATGGCTTGGAAGACCCTATTTCCTTGACGTGTTCAGTACTGGGGGCAGGAAAGAAGGCAGGATTTGCTGGAGCAAATCCATTGTCCATCTAGTCTGGTGTCCTGCCTGCCATTGTCTTACTATACTGTGTTTCTTTCGATCTGTTTAGCTTACCAAAACAAGGACTGAAGTGATTTGATAAGTGTGTAAGTACCTTCATGAGGGAAAAAGATCACATACTAAAAGACTAATCTAGCAGAGAGAGGCTTAAGAATCAATGGCTAGAAGCTGATCAAACTAAGAAAGGCGTAACTTTTAACGGTGAGGATGATTAATCACTGGAACAAACTACTAAGGGAAGTGGTGGATTCTTCATCTCTTGATGTCTTCAAGAGTGGATGTTTTTTTGGCAGTTGTGCTTTGACTAAATACAAGTCATGGGGCTCAATACTGGGGTAACTAGGTGAAATTCTGTGGCCTGTGCTATATAGGTCAGACTAGATGAGTTCATGATCCCTTCTGACCTTAATCTATGAATCCACACCCACACTTACACCTCCCTGGGGAAGCTCCATTGAAGTCCACTCCCAACAGGGATAAAGATGACCTAAAAAGCTTACAAACATCCATCTTATTATAAAGTCTCTAAGTTATTGCATTCCCATCAGTTTCTTGCCTGGAAAGCCATTAGAAGTATTCTTCTTAGAGGTGGTATGTAAGAAACACATGCCACATGCTTCACTGCTCGGCAGACTCCAACAAAGGGGTGCAGGGGGTGAGATGGGATAGCAGATAGTGACTTCTAGATCTTTTGCAATTGGCTGTTTGAGGAGAGGGAGTTACTGAACCAATGGTGGCAGACAGAATGCAATCATTCAGAAAGTTGTGTACTACTGAAACTCCACCTGTGTCTGTTGTTTCTATCTGTTTTTTGAAAATGTACCTTAAACGGTCTCAGCTTTTTCAGTAGGATCTGCACTGGAACAGAGTTGGGTGTGTCTCTGGATGCTTCCCTCCCCAACTGCTTCACAGTGTGTGCTGGATCTTAGATCTGTGATCGTACTCTTAAAGACCAGATAAAATGTTACCACACTGCCCCTAGAAAAGCCAAGAATAGTTTGGGGCAAACTTGTAGAAGGATCGATGTCCTGTTTAATCAGGATACACCAAGGCCTCCAAATCTGAACCATGCATTTCTTGGTCAAGCAACTTTTTGTTGTGGTGGAAACATCTGCGAAATCTCATTACTCACAAGATCTGGAAGTCCCTATATACTTAGTATCCATATTTATTTGTACTCTTATAGCGCCTAGGCTTCAGCTGCATTGTGCAAGGCACTGTAGAAACACGTGACAGCTACTGATTGTGATATTCAAGTATCAAACAGTATGGTGGATGTTTTTGTACCTCTGATTCTGAGCTTATCCATCACGTTCCCTGCAAACTTCCCTTCCACCTAACAATGCTCCTCCTTGTCCGCTTGCTAACACTGTTGGGTGAAATGAGGAAGATACATTCCTGAAGCTTGTCGGCAGACTACTCCTGTCCTTCATTTCATTGCTCAGAAGAGAGAAGTGAGAGCTGCTGGATAAAATGAGCACTGGCTATGGAGCTACCATTGCCTGAGGGGCAGCCATTGCATTGTCAGTATATTATGCTGCAATACCTAAAATGTGGGATGTTATTTATCCCCCATGCCAGGCTCACTAAACTGTCCTATACCCTTTTGTGGTGGGTGGTGAACCCTTGCGGTCTTATTTACAGAAACCAACCTCAAGAAGCAAGGCCTGCTGCCTCTAACTTTTGCTGACCCAGCTGACTACAACAAGATTCATCCTGTGGACAAGCTGAGCATTGTGGGTCTGGCAGACTTTGCACCTGGAAAGGTAACTGGTTGGATTTCCTATTGCAGCAATGAGCTGCATTTTGCTTCCACTGGGCAAACTCCCAGGGATCAGAGAGATTTCTAGGGGGAGGGAGGGTTATGACTAACTCTGCTCTTAGAGCAGCAGTTCTCAAACTATGGGTCAGGACTCCAAAGTGGGTCAAACCCCATTTTAATGGGGTCGCCAGGGCTGACTTAGACTTGCTGGGGCCCAGGCCCAAAGCCTGAGTCCCATCGCCAGGGACTGAAGCAGAAGCCCAAGGGCTTGAGCCCTGACTGACAGGGCTCAGCTTACAGGCTCCCTGCTTGGGACTGAAGTCCTGGGGCCAAAGGGGCTTGGGTGGGCATAGGGTTCAGTCCCCCATGTTGGGGTTGGGTAGTAATTGTTGTCAGAAGGGGGTCACAGTGCAATGAAGTCTGAGAACCCCTGTCCTAGAGGGAGTGATGGAAGCCAGGCCTAGTGTTCTGAATGGAGTACTTACAAATATACGAATTGCTAACCAGATCTGAATGGTCCATATAGTCTAGTCCGGTATTCTGGATTTACTGGTGGTCCAGAGAGCTGACTCTCACTCATGGTGCTGGCCTCAATTCCTGCTGCCTCTCTCCATTGACGATGATGTAAAAATAAATTACTTCAGTTATTGCTATTCAGTGGCAGCTACAGCAGTCTGTTACAGGGGAGTGTTATGGGATTGCAAATGGGACAGCTGAGCTTCCTGGTTGCAGATGGAAGAGGCAGTGTCTATAGGGCACTTGAGTTAAAGGACCCCTGAATTAGAAATTGTGTTAAACTGAAGGGGTCACTCACTCCTCTATCACAGGCTCAGTGTTCTCCTTTAAGTGATTCCTTTTAACCCTTTCAACAGGGTAGGGTCAAAGACTTTCTAGTGAGCATCCTGCATTCTCTTATAAATATTGCTCCAGGAAAGGAGAAAATGTAAACTCCAATCTTTTGCTTCCCTCCTCTCCCCTCTATAGCCCCTGAAATGCATCATCAAGCATCCCAATGGGAGTCAGGAAACAATCATGCTGAACCACACCTTCAATGAGACGCAGATAGAATGGTTCCAGGCGGGCAGTGCCCTGAACAGAATGAAGGAGATGCAGCAACACTAAAACAGCTGCACATAGGACCCAGTGGACTTGGCTCTGACATCTTAATAAAAGTGCAATTCCATGGCTGTTGGACATAAATGTCTGATCAAATGTAACCATAGCTTCTTTTTCGTAGCTGTATTAGTTCACTGACACTGAACAGGGAGTGCAGCTCAGCTTGCTGCGTCTTGGTTTCCAAATTCCCCAGCTCTTTGGTTCAGATTTCACTTGTATTTATTTTTGAAGATAACTGCTCAGTTGGCTTTTTCTGCCCAATCATTTCATGGATGGCTGAAGAAATTTAAAGTAGGACTTTTTGGTTCTTGTGAAAATATAAAATCCAAAATAAAGATTGTGTTGGACATCTCTGGTTTGAACTGTTGTATTGATATTTCTGATCACTGACCACACTCTGCCTGCAAGAGGTTGAAGGTGGGGCTATGTGACTCCAGAAACGCTGTTAACTTGCCTTCACTACACCATCCTCTACTCTCAAGGGCATCTGCACTCCAATTGTCAGTACACAGCCTTGGTCTCCTCTTGCACTTGTGAATGTCAGTTTATGCCCTAAAAGCCCACTTCCATCTGTGACTGGCCAAATGATAGGATGGAGAATAAGCAGACAGCTGCACACTGTGACCTCCCAACTGGCTATTGCACTTCTCTCCTAGGAATAAATTCATCCACCCTGCAAAAAGCTGTTACAGGCAGAAATCTTGCTGTTCAGCAATTCCAATCTCCATGAACTACACCTTCCCCCTGCCCTAATACTCCACTTCCTCTTTGCAATTGGCCTAAGACCTCATCTCTGACTTCCTACACCAGCTATAGTCCACCAGAACAACGACCTAAATGGGGGAGGCTTGTGAGGAGAGCAGCTCTTTCCTGGGACCTAGAGTAGTACATCACACTCATCCAGAGGAGACAACAGTGGACCTTGCCACTCACCCCTTACTTACATGCAAATCTTAACTAATTGATTCTTCACTCAGTGGGTGAATAGGTCCAGAGATCACTTGTATTTAAGTAGGTGAAAGGCTTTCAGATGGTATGAGCATAAGTACCTAGGACTGTAGAGGAGAAATGGTGTGTGTCAGGTAGTCAGCATATACAAGCAGAGTAAAAGTAGACAGGTCGTGCCAAGTGGAATTTTTTTTTTTTTTTAGAATGGGATCTGAAATTCACTTACTGGGAATAGAAGGGCCCCCAACTGCAGCAAGGCTTAGGGGGAAGCAACTCTCAACTGTGTAGTTCCAATTACCCCTTTAATTTATTGCTACCCTTGAAAGGAATAGCAGTAGTACATAGCTGGGGTGAAAAGTTCATGCTAGGTGTATGCTAG
The DNA here is from genome assembly GCF_013100865.1 of Trachemys scripta elegans. Taxonomy (NCBI): domain Eukaryota; kingdom Metazoa; phylum Chordata; order Testudines; family Emydidae; genus Trachemys; species Trachemys scripta. The sequence continues at coordinate 88,904,121 of NC_048298.1, read as the reverse complement.
TGCATACTACCTCAATTTCATTCCAAAATACTGAAAATTGGAGAACTCTTCCATTTCTCTAACACTGCACCAATGCAAGCTTCAATCTAGCCTCAGAACTCAGAGGGGTATAATAGGCAAGACAGCACTGCACCTTGCTAGTTGTTCATGGCCATGTGTGCATAGAGGCCACCGTGCAATAACTAGTGTATGAGACTGACACTACCAGTAGTTTTTATTGGTCAGACTTCAGCTGCTTGGAATCCATGGTTTTCACAGTCAAAGTGCTGTAAAATATAAAGATGAGTCTGTATGAAGAGCATCCTCTCCTCCTTGAAGCCTATTCCTAGAACATGCCCAAATCTGCTCCTCCTGTGCTCCAAGGTATAACATTCTGTAAAATATCTATACCTTTCTTTCCCCTTAGCAGCCCTGTTAGAATCACACTAACCTAGAGCAATGGGTGGTCAGTGTTGCTATACTTCATTAGAGAAGCTGGTGACAGCACAGAGGGGACTTTATGAATTCAAATGGCTGAGAGAAGAGGAATTCTAGACTTCTTTTTGATTAAATCTATGAACCAGCAGTAGCCAAGCTCAGCACTAAGGAGCTGTAATTATATTGTAAGAATGGTTCCAGGGACTTAAGCTTTGCATTCATGGTTTAGATCAGCAGAACCACCATCCAATGGAATTCTAGCCCCCCAAAATGGCTGCTATTTAATCATGCAAAACACATCACAGTCCTGGCTCCCTCCCCTGCACAGACTCCCACTAACTTTTTGTTCCCTGCTTTCCTTTCATTGCTGGCAGCAAAAGTAATTTAGTTTGGTTCCTGTGTGTTTAATGCTGTTCCCCAAAGTAGAAACCAGAAAGTATCTCCATCAAGATGGAGTAAGCATCCCAGGCTGCAGAAGCTTGGGTTTGTGTTTTCCTGATCAAGAGGAAGCGGGGTTGTGTATGGCCAGTAACATTTATTCATCTAATATTAAAACCAGCCTGCCCCTTAAGGGATTGGAAATATGGCTTTACTCAGCAATATGGCCTCTCCTCTAAAATTAAGTGACCATTTCAGCCAAGTCACCAGTAGAATTGAGCTTGTTTTGCATAAAACCACAGTCCATCCACTGTATTACAGCATCTCACTTCAGCACCATAGCAGGTGGTTGTTTTCAGAGGACAGCAAAGGATTAGAAACAGAAGCTAAATTGCTTCCTAGTAAGCAGTCACCCTTCCATCTTCATGGCAATTCATGTAATAGAACTCTAGCCCCCTTGTACAGTGAAGTGAATCCTCTGGCCTGGATTCCCATCCTTGCCCCAGCTCTCAAAGCCTTCCCCATCCTTTCATCACCAAGGTTTACAAGGGCTTAAGAGCCAACGTATCCCTTTCCCATACTCTGCGGTTTTCTCATGTTGAGACAGCAGTAGCACCTTGTTTTGAGCCAAGGAGATATGAACACTTCCACTAAAGGAGAGACAGGCCTTTGCTTATACCTCTCCTTACATTTCTCAAGCCAGGAGACTGGGTGTAGTAGAAAATTACCAGTTTCTTCTGGCCAGACAGCACCACTTGTCCTGCCACTATAACAACTCAGATTGCTCTTTTTCAAGACAGAGACTTTCTTTGGCATTTGAACCCAATTTTGCTCTGCTTTCCAGGATGTCAAAGTCCCAGATGGGTTTGTGGCTGCTGGGCTCATGTAACAGGGCAGCCCTTCCATGTCTGTAGTTTTACTTGTACAGTTCTAACAGAGGTATTTCTTGGCAGTTGTCAGCTCAAACTGGTGGGGAGCAAAGACAGGAACATGGAAGCCCTGCTTTCTTGTCCACTCCCTGGAGGGGAGCAAAGCACCAGCTGGCTCCTGCAATCCCTGAAAGCATCCATCCTGTAGGGTCCATGCAGAACAAGTTCTGACTGCTGCTAACTGTTTGTCCACCACGAGAGGAGGCCCAGGCCAGGCTCACTGATAGATCCCTGTCCAGAGAGAAGGAAAAAGAATGATATGAGAATTTAAGAAGGTTCACAGGCAAGTAGATAAGAGTGAATGTTTGATCCAACTTAGTGGTCAACTGGGGGTGGGTGGGTGTATTCAAAGGAGGGGGAATATCTGAGTATCTACTGGAATCCTCCTTTCCTCCCTGTCTCACAATGACCCTCAGAGGTCCAGCCTCCACACACAAATACCCCACTCCATCACTGGGAAGGTGCAGTTTAAGGGAGCACCAGCACTAATTTAGAGTCTTGCCCTTCTGCTGTGCACAGGCCTTTAGATCAGAAGTTCTTTAGGGGAAGAGATTGTTTGGCACAAGGCTATTGTGCAGCAATAGGTGCACTTCTATTCCATGTGCACCAGGCAACCTCACTTGCTGCCTTCAGCCCCCTCCTCAGAACTTCATCCCAATGTTTATTACAATGACAGACACCAGATACATATTTAGTAAAGCTGATCTCAGTAACCTCCTCCCCCACCTTTGTCATCCTTCACTGTGTTATCTCTAATTTAGACAGTAAGCTATTTGGGGAAGAGGCACGGTCTCTTTAAAATGCCATGCACATCTATGGTGCTGTATGAATTATACATAGTTACCACTAGAGTGTAGGGTGCCTCCTTCTTCTGTACCTCCTCTGTGGCACCAGAGGTGGAGGCCTCTGTGGAGCTTGGACCTGTAGGAGATGTGTCAACAAAGCTCTCATCCACTATCCTGAAGCGGATCTCCTCCCCCGTGTCCATGTACAGGTCATGAGCTCCTTCTTCTGTCTCATACTCCCACACCCAGACCTGCTCTGCTTCATCGCTGGCCAGCTCAAGTCAAGGCAGTAAAACAAATCATGAGAATCCAGTGGTTTTCGTTCACTCAATAGACCATTCTCCCCAAGAGCCCTCTGAGCAGGAGGCTCGTGGTTTGAATCCCAGGATTCACTCTCTTCACCCGTTCTCAAACTGCACCACACTTCTCCAAGCAGCTCTAAAACGCAGGCCCTTTTATCTTACCTTTACAGCAGCAAAAAGGATAATCAGTGCTCATGCTTCAAGGCATAAGATAGTCACCTGGGATGGAGTCCAAAAAAAAAAAAAACAACAACAAAATTCTCCCACCACGTACCGAATTGGCCAAGTGCATCATGTTGGGCAGGCCACTGATGGAGGCAAGTTACAAGACTGGAGAATGTCTATGCTGTAGAAACCCCCACTGCCCCCCGGCTGTTTAGGTGACTCTGCCATTCATTTCTAACAGGTGGCAGAGTAACCCTACAAGACCCACTTGGTGTGACCCCAAAGGGGTTAGCTGTTTAACTCCGATACCTGACTGCATGGGACTCTGGACCAGGCATGATACTCCAGCTGCTGTCCCCGAGTCTCTTTATAGTACAGAAGGGGGCATGCAAGGGTTAAAGTGACAATTAAGAACTGTAGCCACTTCCCTCCTTTCTTTAAAAAAAAGAAAAGAAAAAAGTCAATGTGAAAGATGGTTAGAGGATACAACTTAGCTGGCTGCTGCAAGGACTCTGGAGGGATGACAATGTCATCGAAGAAACCAAGAGAAACTGCAAAGCAAAGAATCGAATTAGGAAGAAAAGGATCTTGCCATCAGTGATGGAGTACATTAAAGTGGTATAATGTCAGCTTGACATTTTTTTTTTAAGTGTGAAGTACAGCAAGTCAGTTGTTGTGCCTGCCTAAGTCCCCCTAGCAGATCTATAGCTCTACAGTCCCACTCTTCTGTTAAGTGTTTCTCTCAGCTGCTGTGAGAAAGTCCCTCAAAACAAGAAAGGATAATGACACCCTGACCATAAACTAATTACTGTCAAATCCACAAAGTAAACAATTTTTTCACTAACTTTAGATACAGGGAGGGGTCACAGACACTGCACATAATCATAGAAGGCAAGAGAATTCTGACCAATGTGATTTACAGTGATAATATACCCCTTTTAACCAAATGACTCTCAAGCCATGCTAAAAGGAATTCCAGACAAAGCAAACCTATGCCTCCATCCGCCAGTGAGCTTTATCCACCTGCACAATCTAGTGGATCCAAGCTCTTCTGGGATGTGCACATACAGGACTGAATAAAGGAGGTTTGTGGGTCTGGGCAAAACCCTCAAGCAAAAGGGCCCACACCTGCCCCCAGTCTGAAACTAGCAATTTAACTAAAGGCTTGTCTACACCAGCAATTTACAGCGTTGCAACTTTCTTGCTCACGAGTGTGAAAAAACACCCTCCCCCACCCCCAAACACAGCAAGTTTCAGCACTGTAAAGCGCCACTGTAGACAGTGCACCAGTGCACCATGACACAAGCCACGTTAAAGCGCTGTCATGGAAGTGCTTTAGCATTGCCAGTGTAGACTAGCCCCAAGATTGCTCTCACACTCATTTCACTCTTGTTCCCTGTCAGGTTTTTGCTGGAATCCATATTTTGACTGGAAATCCACCCCAATGAGAGTTTTTTTGCTTTTTGCACTGATGTTTTTGCGCTGATGTGCCAGTGAAGACTCTAGATTGCTTTTACGGGGCTAATTGCCTTCTGGAGCTGTCCCACAATGCAGAGCGGGAGTGGTCGCTCTTTAAAACTCAGCAGCCCTGCCTGCAGGTATGCGTCCCTCCCCCTTTAGCTCCATTCTGACAGCCTGTGCTCTCACTGCTCCGGGACACAAAACAAATCATTTTTGTGGAATGCTCCTGCTGCCTCCCACAATGCGAACAGAGGCAGGCAGACAGAATGTGCTGTGCAGAGTCAGGGAGGGAGGGAGGCAGGGGTTGAGGTTGGGGGTCTCTCCCTCCCCCGGGACTGGTTGCTTCCGGCAGCTGTCACACACACATATCCACCCCTTCCACAATAATGATTTGCTTTGTGTCCCGGAGCAGTGCATAGTGGGACAGCTACCACAGTGCGCTCCTCTCATCTGCGATGCAAGTGCTGCATATGTAAACACGCTCTGATGCCTGTGGAAAACAATGTGAACACAAACCAGCACTTTTCTTTTAGTGCTCTTCTATCACCGACAAAACTGTCAGCGAAAAAAGTCTGCAAGGGTAGACCTAGCCTTAGTTACTGTTGACCCAAGCCAAACTAGAAATAATGACTTGGGGTTGAACATCTCTGTATCTCAAACCAATCTCATAGCCTAGGATGCTGGATTCAACACTGACAGCTACAGTCTCCCTAGTATTAGAAGTTGTAATTTACCATGAACTCCATCCTGACTGCAGCCTTTAATCTCCCCGATCAGAATCTCATCCAGAAAGGGATGGAATACCACATACCGGAAATGCACTGGAAAGAAGCAAAGATACTAGGTCTGAGAAAGTCACATACTTAATTTCCTCTGGGTGACAGCCATTTAAAAATAAAATTTAAAAAAAAAAAAAAAAAATCTACCCCACACCCCCCAAATCTTGTATCTGATGTTTCTTTAGCAGCTTTTATCCCCATGCCAACAATATCAGCACACTCAAACTCCCACAATACTTTTAAGTTCTCAGGAATCATGTGGTGTGCATATAACTGGTCTAAGTAATTGCACAACTTTGTTACTGTAAAACTCACCGGCCTATTGTTTGCCACACTTGCTTGTTATTTTTTGTATTGGACTGTAAACTTCTTAGAACAGAGACTATTTCTTTCTGCCTAATACAATGGGGCCCTGCTCTTCCTATTGGGCATTACTACAGTACAAATAAATAATACCACCAAGATCCTATCAGTAGGTCTCAGAGAACTTCCCAAAGGTCAGTATCATTATCCCCACTTTACAGAAGGGGAAACTGAGACACAGAGAGTGGAAGTGACTTGCCCAAGCAGGCCAGTGACAGAGCTGGGAATAGAACCCAAGTCTCCTGAGTCACAGTCCAAGGCCTAAGCCACTAGACCACACTGCCTAAATAATGCACTTTGCCATTGAAAAGCAGCCGCCACTGAGATGGACTGCAATACCCCTCTACCCTGATATAACGCGGTCCTCGGAGGCCAAAAAAACTCACCATGTTATAGGTGAGACCGCGTTATAGCGGGGTAGGGAGAGTAACTGCTCCCTGCCCCAGCTCACCTCCACCTCCTCCCTAGTGCGCCACCACCACTCCGCTTCTCCCTCCCAGGCTTGCCGCGCCAATCAGCTGTTTGGCCCGGCAAGCCTGGAAGGGGTGGGGGGGAGGGAAGAGAGAAGTGGAGCGGTGGCGGCGGCGTGCTCAGGGGAGGAGGCAGAGATGAGCTGGAGCAAGGAGCAGTTCCTCTGCACCCTGTTACTTGCTGGGGCCCTCCCCAGGAGCTCCCCACCCCAGCTCACTCCCGTTCCGCCTCCTCCCATGAGCGGAGGCAAGCCTGGGAGGGAGGAGAAGTGGAGCTGAGCGGCGTGCTCATGGGAGGAGGTGGCAGCGGCGAGGTAAGCTGGGGTGGGGAGCAGTTCCTCTGTGCCCCCCATTTACTTGCTGCGGCCCCCCCGCCCCAGCTCACCCCTGTTCCGCCGCCTCCCATGAACGCGCCGCAGCTCCGCTTCTCCCCCCTCCCTCCCAGGCTTGCCGCGCCAAAGAGCTGATTGGCGCAGCAAGCTTGGGAGGGAAGGGGGAGAAGCGGAGCTGCGGCGTGCTCGTGGGAGGAGGCGAGCTGGGGCGGGGGGGGCCCTGGGGAGGGCTACAGCAAGTAACGGGGGGAGCAGAGGAACCGCTTGCGCTAACACGAATTCGGATATAACGAGGTAAAGCAGCCCTGTCCCCCGGAGCCCTGCTTTAACGCATTTTTATCGGATTCGCCTTTATACCAGCCCACATTAGTTGGGGTAGAGGTGTAGTTGTATGACAATGCACAGCAGTGCAACATAGCAGAGATGTTAGTGAGGCTCAATTTTAGACAAATTCCCATTTTGATTACAGAAGTAAACCTCAAAATATTATCTTTGAAGCTGCCTTTTATTTATTTATTTTTATAAAAGGTGTTCCTCCAGCCCAGAAAGGGATGGGAGAAGTTGCTCCAAAGTAGTTACAACCAACAGAGAGAATTAAAGTTATCACAGAATTTCAGATAGGCTGCCCCAGCAATCTCTATACCAATATTTATTACTATATATTAGATTGTGGGAGTACTGCAAGTATGCTAGACATTCGACACAAAGAGACAGGTGCTTATCCCAAAGACCTTATGACTTAAAAAAATAGAGGAAGGGATGGTGACAGAGATATAATATACAAGCAAAGTGACAAGGGTGGGGGATTACCTGCTGAGACGGATTCTCTTTCTGCTTCTTAGGTCACCCCCCCACAATAAAGCTCCTGGAATCCAAACCCCTGGCTGGTTATTCTGATGATTGGCAAAGCAGAACGTAACCCAGCTTTGCTCTTCTGAAGGGCTGATACTAACCAAACCAAGTCTTTCTCCAGTGTAAGTTAAACAGATAAGACTGTGGTGATGGGAACAAAGGTGGACACACATCTGGAAAGGCCAATTTTAGACAGTGTCACTTTTCTCACCACAAACATTTTGATGTCTCAACCCTCTGTTATCGATTAGGAACCCTAATGGCTACTGGGACACTGTGGGTATCAGAGGGGCACTGCAGATGCTTTCTGTAATAGATGGTATTTACCTTAAGGAGTGGCTGAGATGCAGGCAGCAGGATAGTGGTAGCGAGCGATGCTCAGAAGCATGATAAATTCTACCACTTACAACATGCCCAAGAGTCGTATACATTTTCTACGGCAGACTACCCAATACTCAGGGACAGATACTGAAATAGCTTTGTTAATACAGAATTGAGGTTGCAGGTGCTCAACACTCTCCTGTGCCCCTCTTGCCCTTCCAGTATGGGAGAGCTTAAGTTCTCAAAATGCAAGTGTTGCAGAACAAGGCAGTGTGGTGCTAATGTTAGCACTACAAGAGAAAATCCTCAAACATCAGAAAGCCAGGAAATGCAATTAAGGCCATAGTTCCCACACAACATAACCTTCACTCCGCCCCCTTGGATCCCCACCTCAGGCAAATCACAAGAGGAGGCAATGGGGTTGGAGGCCTCCCTACACATTTTTGTCCAACTAGCAGCAAGTAGTTCCCACAGCAATGGTACTGCTCAGAGGGTATGAACAAGTGAACCAATTTAAAGTGCGGTGAGCACACAGAAAACAACAGCTTTTGACAGGGACAGATGATGTCCTGTGATGCTCCTCTTGGGACCTCTACCCGGGTAGAATTAAGGTTGTGAGGCTTGAACCATTCCTGCAGCCTTCCTAGGATGATAATTAGAGAGCTGGAAGAATCCTGAGAACCACACAGGTTAGGAAAAGCAGTAGCAGACCTTTAGTGTGCGATGCACCATCCCCAGGAAATATGTATGAGTCTTCCAGCTTTGTGATGTCATACAGACAGATGCAGAGGCCAACATTGTACACAACCTGTTCAGAGAAAAGCCAATGAGCAATAAATCCCTGGAACCTGAAGTTGTAAATCCCCTCAAATCTCTTCCCCACGCCACTCTCACACACAAGTTTTTAAAGCAGGAAACTCATGCAAATGGCCAACCAGATGAACTGCCACAGGAGGAACTGGACAAGAGACCCATGTGCATCAGATCAGAGCACTGTAGAGGTGCAGGCCTCAGCTCTTGCAGGGAAAAGACAGCACGCACTCATCATCACCTTCTAGGGACCCCTCTGGCTTTCTCAGAGGCATCGGAGGGCATGTGTTGACCTACTCCAGAAACAGCACTGCTGCAACCTGAGCCTTTTAGGAGGTTGTCAAAGATGGGAAAATGGGAGAAGTGAGCCCTATGAGTGGCTTAAATAAACACCACCCCACTGAATGAGAAATGCAGCATTTCCAGAACTAGCTGTTCCAAAGGCCAGAAACTCCCCTTGCTGGGTAGTCATGCCCTGGAATCCCTTTCTGTAAGAGACATGCTTCACTCAGAAGTCATTAAGACAGCGCAGGTGAAGAAAGCCGCCCCCCACAGCCCCCACAAATCAGGCTACACCCACCATTAACTCTAGACCCATCAGTTGATACTCAGGTCAGAAGGAGCTTGCCTATATCATACAACATAGGTATTTTCAAAATACTGAAAATACTAAAGATGTCAGTATACACTATGGGCTTGGGGCTGCCTCTCAAACCAAATTACAAATAGAAGAGACCTAGTAGGTCCCAACTTGCCCATTCATCCCTATCAGTGATGATAGACCAGATTCCCTATAGTGTATTAAATGTCCCAACAACGGGGCTTCTGCCATTCCTTTAGGAGATTGCTCCTCAGCCTATCAGAAATCTTTTCTGATGTCAGTTCTGCTTAGTTTTATCCTAGTCAAGTCCCCAACCCACAAAAGACCCTGAACCATAGCTTTGGAGCAGAGCCTGGAGCTGGAGCACGGACCAGTAGGTTTTTGTCCGGAGCTGGAGTGGAGCAATTCAATAATTTGATTGCTCCAAATCCCTGCATTGAACATTCCCTCTCTTTCTTGGTTGTTCAAACACTTGTAGACATCATCCCATCTCAAGTCACTGGTGGCCAACTGAGACATGTTTAATAATCTCTCCACATAAGTCACTCTTCATAGCCCCGATCATTCTTGTTGCTCTTCTCTGAACTCCCTTCAGTTTATCAGTTACCTGTGTAGAACTGAATGCTCCATTCTAATCATAGTCCCAGCAGTTCTATATACGAGGGGCGGTGACCTCTCTGCTCTGCGGTATGATGCCTTTTTATATGCTGTACCAAATCTCATCAGCTTTTTTGTTGCCAGATCACATTTCAGATGCTTAGTGCACAGCAGTGAAATACTATCACCCCGTGATTTCTTTCAACATTACTGCCTTAAAGGTATTTCTCCCTCCAAGATGTGTAAGTTTGCATTTTTCCAGAGTCTCCTATTGCTACTTCCTACTCCTGCCAACTACTCTAAGTTCCCTTCATTATTTCTTTGCTTCACCCGGCATCCTTCTCAGTTCAGTATTCCCTCGGAATATGATTACTGTGCTCTTTACCCTCCTTCTTCTACATAATTTGAGATCACATTAAATAACGCAAGAGCCATCACCTTCTCAAACTCTATATTTTTGATCATTTACCCTTTGTAGATGGTCCCTTAGGTAGTTTTCAGTCTTTGTAATCGTCCTCATATCCAAACCATTCTGAATTTAATTTTTTGCTGCTTACGCAGTCACCCACAGCTGCACAACAATCTGGTTCATGTGTTCAGTGCTCTAAGCTTTACCTTATTAGCTAACTTCTTATTTAGCTCTTCGGCAATGGAGTCATTGAGTTTCATTTCAAACTGCCACGGAGGAATCCGTACCGTATCCATCATTTCCACTAGAACAAACATGGTGGCTAGTAGCAAGTGTCCCTGGAGAAAGAGAGCAGAGGGCCAATAAGGCCTGGTCTACACTACAAAGCTATGTTGGCTAGGAGTGGGGGGAGGAGGGAAATTAAAAAAAAAAAAAAATCACACACATCCAGCTGATAGAGCTATGCCGGAAAATCCACCAGAATGCACGCAACTATGCTGACAGAAGCATGCTTCTGTTGGCATAATTAACGTTGCTTGGGGAGGTAGTGTAGCTATGCCAGGAAAACTCTCTATGCAGGCCAAGGCTCTGTACTGTAGATAAACCTAAAAGCAGAAGGACCCTTTCAGATCAGGGGTGGGCCTAGGATCCTCTGATAGCTTGGTTGGGTGAGGTGTCTGGGAAATCGTTCAGTTCCTGCACTGTAGGCACTTCATTCGCATGGAATGTCTATAAAATCTGGCAGGTTCAATCAAAAACTCATGTGATTCAGCTAGGGAGCAAAATGATCCTTTAGGTTCACTTTGCTAGAGGTCCTGCCCAGTGAACCCCAAATGGTAACTTTCTATTTTTCCATTCAAGTCTCCAGCTCAATCCTCTATAATCATGAGCCCTTTGGGACAAAGATCATCTCTTCTTTATACACATGCACAGTGCCTAGCAACTGGGCTTCTAAGTATTACCCAATATGACAGCTAAGAAAGGGATCATCATCATTACTGAGGGCAACTCCACAAGACAAGCCCAAGTGTTATTGAGGATGTGTCCCCCCTACTGGCTGTGAAAGGAAGGGCTCCTGAGAGAGCATGACTGACGGGAACTCTGGTTTTTAGCTTATCCAGAAGATTCTGCACCACTCCACTACTTGCCTAAAGGAAAGATTAGGCCACTGTCAAAGATGCCACCTGGCCATTGTCACATAAAAGTGATCTTCAGTTGTGGGTTGGGGGGGGGAAGAAATGGCATTCATTCATGCAAACTCAGGAGCAACCATTTGAACCCACACAGTCTGATTCCCTCCCCCCCCCCACTAAAAATATGATCCCCCACATACAGGAACAAAGGAAAATCATTTGCTTTTTTTTTTTTTAAGCAGTTGGAAATAGCTATTAAAGTGATGGGCACATTACAAATCCCTAAATTAGATACTGTAGTTAACATAAATTGATCCTTAATTACAATATGCCAGATGCTCACATGCTCCAATGTTAGGTAGTTAACAATTCTGGCCTTTTTTCCACACCTGTAGAAATGCCAATCATTTGTAATACAGTACTTAAGAGGCTAGTGCCAACCAATCTCTGCCCCTCCCCTCAGAAAGAGATACATTCCCTCCTACCTACCACCACGAAAGCTTAAATACAGCTCCAAACACAGGAGAGAGATGGGCTAACCTCTTAAAATGTCATTACTGAGCTAAGCAGTTAGGGTGATAGATTCTTTTCTCCTGCTACCATCTGAGGTCCCCTAAAGATTTTTCTTCTAGCGTTTGACTTGCCAGAGGAGAGAAATGAGGGTTATATGTATTTTAAGATTTCCCTGCTGCACCTGGATAAGTCAAACCTGACAACACAGGAAAGGGACTTGGACAAAAAGTGAGTAGCACGGAACGGGATAGGAAAACCAGTTTGGATTAGTTACTCCACGGGTAGTCAACAGGCAGACTGTGGGACACATCCGGACTACCAGTCACCTTTGAACAGACCTCCAAAATATTTTTTATTTATTTATCATTATTGGGGATATTATTTTTTTCTTCTCTAATCTGTATCTTGGCTATACCTTGATGAAGAAATTTGGACCCTGACAAAAAATAATGGTGTACCCCGAGTTACTCCTAGCAGAGCCCAACGCGAGTTTTTGTATCAGACACACGAACTCTGGGCCAGCAAAGCTCTTCCCCTTGAGGGTAGTGGCTTCAGTTCAACATCGGGTCACATCTCACAAGCAGGAAAAACTTCCCAGCGGCACCCGAGGGGCAGCCGGGGCAGGACAAGCTTGGGAGAGGCCCCTCAGCTGGGGAACCCGCTAGCGCCGGGGGATCAGCGCAAACCCGGCTCGCACACAGGCCCGTCGCTGTCCCGAGGCCTTTCCCCCCCTAAGGGAACTAGCAGCGGCCTCCCACCCGGGCGGTCACTGCGCGCTGCCCCAGCGCTCTCGTTCCCCCGCCCCTGGCACTAGCCTCACCCTCGCGGCCCGGACAGCGGCGCAGGGCAGCACAGTATCCGCGCGGGCTGCGCTCGCCCCCCCTTTCCCCTCCCCGCGCGGGACAGTCGGGCTCGCGCAAAGCCGCCCCCCCGCCCCTGGGGCAGCGGCCCAGCAAAGCCCCCCCCCTCTTCTCCGTGCCCAGGGGGCTAACGGGCCCGCGCGTGGCCCACCAACAAGCGAACCATAGAGGGGCAGTGGACGCTATGGTGCCGCAATGCATGGCGGGAAGGAAACGGCTCCCGGAGGGCCAACCTGATTCCTCTCCAGGTAGCTGCCCTGCGGCCTCTTTAGGCCCCCGCACGCACCTGTCCCGGGTGCAACGCGCACGTGGCAACAGCCACACCGGCAGCAGCAGACAGTCCCGCGCCGCGGCAGCCTCCTAGTTACCGGCCAGGTGACTTCCGGTGGGTAGGCCAAACGCCTTTCAGGGGCGGGTCGAAGGGGTTGATTGACACATGGACTCTATCAGGTGACCAGGGCTGCCCCAATCCCCGAGCGAGGAGCGATACGGGTCTCGCTCTGTGGTGGGGGCGGGCGAGTTGCTGCAGGTTGCGCCATTTTGCCCTTGCCAGACCCCCTCCGCCGTCCCATTGACTCCCGGGATTCCCCCCAGGCTCGCGGGGGCAGCGATGTCCGGTCCCTGCCCAGCCCCGCGCCGGACGCGCTCTGCCCTGGCCGCACTGGTGCCCGAGAGAGCCCGGCTGCGGGTTCCGCTCCCCGCGAGCCCAGGGCCGAGAGAGCCGGAAACGTGCTGGGGGGAGAAGGGCTCGGGCTCGGGCTCGCTCGGCCCCCGCCCCGGCAGCCAGGCCCGGGTGGGGGACGGAAGCCGTTGCCGCCTCAACCAGCCTCTCGCAGGCAGCCACCGAGCAGCTGGCATGAGAAGTGGTTGGTGCCGCCCCCTCCACGCCTTGCCCAGGCCCGGCTGCCAGGAACGGGCTGGGGTGCAGGCACAGCGGGAAAAGCACAGAGCGCCCTTCATCCCCCCGCCAGGCCAAGCAGAAATGGGAGGGGGGCTTGACCCTGCAGGCCCTGCCTAAGCATCACGTATGCCTGGCAGGATGTGGTGGGACAGCACCTTGGGGAGCCAAGCCAGGGCCGTGACTGACCCAGCCATGAGGAGGGGACCTCGGTGCATTGTGCAATCGCTAGACCACAGGGGAGCAAACTACAGGTTCCTCAAATCAGCATCCTGCTTTAGCAGGTGGTCATTAGTACAGCATCTTCAGCTAGCCCAGCTGCTGCCAACACCCAACCATTGGATGGCCTGTGATGGTCATTTTGTCCCACCTTTATGCCATGCCAGAGCAGCCCATTGACCCATCTAGTCCAGTATCCTATCTCTGTTGTTTATTATTACGTTTTTTTATTACAGGAGCCTTTAGAAGCCCTAACTGGTATCAGAGTAGCAGCCGTGTTAGTCTGTATCCTGTTCTTCTTCTAACTGGGATCAGGCTCCCATTGTGCTAGGCAGATGCAGTTCTTGCCCCAGACAACTTATTAGAAGATGAACAATATACAAAGAGTTGGGGAAAGGGACATAATCAAACACATAGTTGTTAATAACAATATTTTGTAATAATGTCAGTAAATATCAGATTTTGTAGCAACCTTGCATGGAGCTTGGAGGGAGGAGCACAGCTTGCAGGAGGAGGTATCCGGAAGTCAGTCTGGGTGCACGTGGCTGGAATGTTTCTCCCTCCTGCGGTTTCAGCATTTCTGTAAATAGTTCTTTGAATAAAAAGCCAATTTAATTTTAGAAACTTGGATCCTCTGCTGTTACTAGGCCGCATGCAGTTTCCCTATTGTTCCTCAGCAGCTTGCTCCAATTACCCTTGGTTCCCTCCTGTCTGTGCTACCCTGGTACTGAATTCTAGGGCAGATTCAGGTAAAATGGAAGTTTTTATTGGATTAAATGTGAAAACAGATCATACAATCAGTGCAGTGTCCCTTTGTATGATTTATTTTGCTAGTAAATTCAGTTTATTTTATTTATGCTGCCATAACTTTTCAACATGCCACAGTGTTTGCTACTGATAATGCCTATTTGCATTGCAGTTTTCAGGGGAGAGCTGCGGGTTTGACAGTGCAGTGGTAGAAATTTGGTATCCAAGAAGGTATGCGAGTCAGTTTATGTTTTTAACACGCAGACAGCTGTTTTAAGCTTTTCATACTGAAGATAGGCTGCAACTTCTTTTTACCTTCCCCTTGTAGATTGGGACATAGGTGACCTGAAACAATGGAGGGGCTTCAACTCCTAGTTCTCCTTCCCCAGGAACTCTTGACAACCATTAGCCTTCCCATTTTCCCCTACCCAATATCTGCCATTTCATCCAACCATGATGAATATCTACATTAGCTGGATGTTTCTGCTAAAATGATCGGCTGGAAAATAGTTAACAATGTTCTCATTTCAAGTGTCATTGTTAGCCTTTGATGTTAACACTACTATAGAGATAACAGTTCACACCTCTCCCAGAGCTGTTATTTCAGGCTGTTTGCGTACTCAGGCGGTAAAAGATTTATATTTTGTTCACATCTGGAAGGTTTTCTTCAAAACTACAACAGCTAGAAACTTAGGACCAGATTCTTAGCCAGTATAAAGTGGGATAGGTTGTAGTTGTGACAATTAGGCCTTGTCTACACTACAGAGTTTTTTCAATGCAAGTTATGCTGACAATCAAAAAACAGTATAATTACATCACTTCTTGTTAACACAATGCTGCTTCTGTTGGCAGAGCGCATCCACAGTTGGTGCTTTAGCATCGACAGAGAGCAGTGCACGGTAGGTAGCTATCCCACTGTGCTACTTGCCACCTTCTGCAGCTAGGAGTTGTGGGAAGGTGGAATGTATTGCAGTGCATCATTGGAGTGGGCTCAACATCCCATGGTGCAGCTTTTTCCATCCCATCATTCCATGGGCTTTTGACTGCATTTCACAGCGTAGAATCACACACAGTCTGCAAGCGGCTCTCTATGGGGAGATTAAGAACATAAGAATGGCCATACTGGGTCAGACCAAAAGTCCATCCAGGCTAGTATCCTGCCTGCCGACAGTGACCAATGCCAGGTGTCCCAGAGGGAGTGAACCTAATAGGTAATGATCAAGTGATCTCTCTCCTGCCATCCATCTCCACCCTCTGACAAACAGAGGCTAGGGACACCATTCCTTATCCGTCCTGGCTAATAGCCATTAATGGATTTAACCTCCATGAATTTATCTAGTTCTCTTTTAAACCCTGTTATAGTCCTAGCCTTCACAACCTCCTCAGGCAAGGAGTTCCACAGGTTGACTGTGCGCTGTGTGAAGAAGAACTTCCTTTTATTTGTTTTAAACCTGCTGCCCATTAATTTCATTTGGTGGCCCCTAGTTCTTATATTATGGGAACAAGTAAATAACTTTTTCCTTATTCACTTTCTCCACACCTCTCATGATTTTATATACCTCTATCATATCCTCCCTTAGACTCCTCTTTTCCTAGCTGAAAAGTCCTAGCCTCTTTAATGTCTCCTCATGTGGGACCCATTCCAAACTCCTAATCATTTTAGTTGCCCTTCTCTGAACCTTTTCTAATGCCAGTATATCTTTTTTGAGAGGAGGAGACCACCTCTATACGCAGTATTCAAGATGTGGGCATACCATGAATTTATATAAGGGCAATAAGATATTCTCCCTCTTATTCTCTATCCCTTTTTGAATGATTCCTAACATCCTGTTTGCTTTTTTGACTGCCGCTGCACAGTGCATGGATATCTTCAGAGAACTATCCATGATGACTCCAAGATCTCTTTCCTGATTAGTTGTAGCTAAATTAGCCCCCACCATATTGTATGTATAGTTGAGGTTATTTTTTCCAATGTGCCTTACTTTACATTTATCCACATTAAATTTCATTTGTCATTTTATTGCCCAATCACTTAGTTTTGTGAGATCTTTTTGAAGTTCTTCACAGTCTGCTTTGGTCTTAACTATCTTGAGCAGTTTAGTATCATCTGCAAACTTCGCCACCTCACTGTTTATTCCTTTCTCCGGATCATTTATGAATAAGTTTAATAGGATTGGTCCTAGGACTGACCCTTGGGGAACACTAATAGTTACCCCTCTCCATTCTGAAAATTTACCCTTTATTCCTACCCTTTGTTCCCTGTCTTTTAACCAGTTCTCAATCCATGAAAGGATCTTCCCTCTTATCCCATGACAACTTAATTTATGTAAGAGCCTTTGGTGAGCGACCTTGTCAAAGGCTTTCTGGAAATCTAAGTACACTATGTTCACTGGATCCCCCTTGTCCACATGTTTGTTGACCCCTTCAAAGAACTCTAATAGATTAGTAAGACATGATTTCCCTTTACAGAAACCATGCTGACTTTTGCCCAACAATTTATGTTCTTCTATGTGTCTGACAATTTTATTCTTTACTATTGTTTCAACTAATTTGTCTGGTACTGGCATTAGACTTACTGGTCCGTAATTGCCGGGATCACCTCTACAGCCCCTTTTAAATATTGGCATTACATTAGCTATCTTCCAGTCATTGAATACAAAAGCTGATTTAAAGGACAGGTTGCAAACCATAGTTAACAGTTCCGCAATTTCACATTTGAATTCTTTCAGAACTTTTGGGTGAATGCCATCTGGTCCCGGTGACTTGTTACTGTTAAGTTTATCGATTAATTCCAAAACCTCCTCTAGTGACACTTCAATCTGTGACAATTCCTCAGATTTGTCACCTACAAAGGACGGCTCAGGTTTGGGAATCTCCCTAACATCCTCAGCCATGAAGACTGAAGCAAAGAATTCATTTAGGTTCTCCGCAATGACTTTATCGTCTTTAAGTGTTCCTTCTGTATCTCGATCGTCCAGGGGCCCCACTGGTTGTTTAGCAGGCTTCCTGCTTCTGATGTACTTAAAAAACATTTCGTTATTACCTTTTGAGTTTTGGGCTAGCTGTTCTTCAAACTCCCTTTTGGCTTTTCTTCTTATATTTTTACACTTAATTTGGCAGTGTTTATGCTCCTTTCTATTTATCTCACTAGGATTTGACTTCCACTTTTCAAAAGATGCCTTTTTATCTCTCACTGCTTCTTTTACATGGTTGTTAAGCTACGGTGGCTCTTTTTTAATTCTTTTACTGTGCTTTTTAATTTGGGGTATACATTTAAGGTGGGCCTCTATTATGGTGTCTTTGAAAAGTGTCCATGCAGCTTGCAGGGATTTCACTCTAGTCACTGTACCTTTTAATTTCTGTTTAACTAACCCCCTCATTTTTGCATAGTTCCCCTTTCTGAAATTAAATGCCACAGTGTTGGGCTGTTGAGGTGTTCCTTTCACCACAGGAGATTCAGCTAGGAAATTGCCCAGGACTCAAGTGCAGCTCCCCTTTTTGGAGAGGTGGAGCCCCCTGATGTGGGGTTCTGTCTCTTCCATTCCATTATGGCCAGTTCATGCTTCATTTCTTTGTCTTTCAGTTCCAGGGCTAACTTCTGCCTGGCTGCTTCTGCTTTCATTTCTTTGTCAGCCTCCAGCTGTCTCAGTTCCATGGCTCTCTGATGTGCACCTTTTGCCTGGCTTCTTCTGCCTTGGCTTGCATCCTCATGGCTAGCTTCTGGGCTTCCATTTCCTTATCAGCCTCGAGCAGTCTCAGTTCAATGGCTCTGGTGGGCTGCTTTTTTCTCATCTGTTTCCATGTGTTTTAATTCCACCTGTGTCTTATGCATCCTTTCCTTTTCTTCTACTCGCAACCTGTGGAGCGCCAACTTTTTGGTAGCTTCACTTTCACTAATTTCCTGCTTCTCCTGTCCCTACTTCCCTTACCCAAAATAAGCAAACAGAAAATAACAAACCAGTAACCACTTTGTCTGTTCTCCAGCCACCCCACTTCAAACTCACTGAAGATCATCGCCAGTGTCTAAGAGCAACAAGCTGTGCACATCACCCTGCTTGCCGTGCCACTGTGCTGGGTTGGACCCCCCTTCTGGGATGCCCTCTGATGTACTGGGATTCACTGAGCCCGCCTGTCCACTAGTCTGGTCCCCCTTTCCCTGTTTTGCTGAATCAAGCTCTTTGGCCTCTGGCAGCACACACACAGATAGGGAGCAACAGCTGTAGAATCACACAGAATTTGCGAACAGCAATATGGGAAGATTCAGCTAGGAAATTGCCCAGCACTCAAGTACAGCTCCCCTCTGGAAAGTACACCCAAGATAATATTGTCTTGCGCTGTAGAGAAATCTATACAACGTAAGCTCATAAATTCACCCCCCCTCAATGTGGAGGAAGATATGCACAACTTCTTCCACCCCCGCTCCCCCCCAGTTATAAATTGCACAAACTGGGTTTTATAATAAAAACAAGTTTATTAACTACAAAAGGTAGATTGTAAGTGTTTATAAGAGATAGTAAACAGAACAAAGCAGATTACTGAGCAAATAAAACAAAACACGCAAACACGGCTTAATACACTCAAGAAACAGGTTACAAAATGTAATTTCTCACCCTAAATGTTGTTTTAGGCAAGTTGCAGAGTTTCTGTAGCTTAGAGTTCCAGTTATTTCTCTTTACAGACTAGACTCCTGTCTTAGGGTATGTCTACACTACCCATGTTACAGTGCAGCCGCAGCAGCACTATGACGTGGGCAGTGTAGTCACGCTTTATCGCTGGGGGAGAGCTCTCCCAGCGATTAAGAAAACCCACCTCAAATGAGCAGAGGTAGCTTTCTCGCCGGGAGTGCGGCTCCCAGTGATAAAGCACTGTCTATATTGGCGCTTTTCAGCACAAAAACTTTTGTCACTCAGGGGTGTGTTTTTTCAGCCTCAGGCTAGACTCATCCCATGCCTTCCCCTCAGCTCAGTTCCTTTGTCTCAGGTACTTTCAGCAATCTTTCTTCTTGGGTAGGAGGGCAATGGAGAAGAGTCCTGTTTGCCTTACTCTGTAGCCTTATATAAAATTTACATAAGGCAGGAAGCCTTTGTTTCCAGTGTAAAAGTACCAGCAATGTCCAAGGTGGTACTTTTTACCAGATGACATTATCACCTGACCTTGCAGTGTCAAAACAACCATGAAACCAGGTTTATTTGCAATCTCCACAGGAAGGAACTCCCAAAAGATGAGGGATCCACATCTTCTAAGCCTCATTGTCGTTTTCCTAATAGCCCATTAAGGCTGAGTGCTCACTGTCTGGTGGGCATCTCCTAGTATAACCACAGTTGTAATTGTTACATAGTCAATATTCCTAACTCCAGATACAGAAATGATACGTGCATACAAATTGGATAATCACATCCAGTAAATCATAACCTTTCCAGTGATATCTTACATGAGCCATCTTGCATAAAATATGTCTTAATTATGCCATGTTCATATCATAAGCATATTTCTATAAAGAATATGGAGCGTCACATCACAGAGAGTTTTGTTGGTGGAAGGAGCATTGTAGTCTGTGCACCTCCACTGTTTGCTCAATAAAAGCTGCCTTTTGTCAACAAAACTCTATAGTGTAGACAAGGCCTTTACGCCAGCTGAAACGCTGATTCTTAATTTTAAAAAATCCTAGTTTCTGCTGCACAATTCTTCAACAGTGGATTCTGCAGTAAACTGAGTAGTTGAAGAATTGTGGAAAACAAGGGGCTCTGCTAATGCCTGAAACTTGCCAAAGCAAGATGAAAAGAGAAGGCTTGAGGCGTTTAAAAAAAGCTTTAAGGAAAACCAAGCATCTCAGCAGCTGCCAGTCAAAACTACAGTCAGTGCAATCGCTTTGATGCAAACACTAAGTTCTTCCCAGTAGTATGCAGCAGGAGCGTTTCGGAATTATTAGATACTGTACTGTCTTGGGGAACACAGGTGGGAGTAGGATTGGGACCAGTGTTTCTAGGCTTTATTAACATGTTATTTTTCTGTAGTTGGGGTTTTCTGATCAATTATGCTCTCTCACTTAGTAACTATCCTGTTTCACTGGATTTTTTTTTCTTCATAAATACTTGTGGTCTGAATATTTTTGGTTTTTGTAATGGGGATGATGAAGGCTAGAAGCGTGCTTAGTGGGGACATGTATTATTCAAGTTTCCACCTGCCAGGTGAGTACCTGAGTCCTTAGCTGCAGCACCCCCTGCTATCCCAGTCCTGAGCTCTCCACACAGCTGTTAATGTACTTCAAGCCTTATATGCAGCACCCCTTGCTATTCCTGTCCCAGCCCCACACAGCTCTACAAATGTACCTTCCT
The DNA here is from genome assembly GCF_013100865.1 of Trachemys scripta elegans. Classification (NCBI taxonomy): domain Eukaryota; kingdom Metazoa; phylum Chordata; order Testudines; family Emydidae; genus Trachemys; species Trachemys scripta. The sequence goes on along the minus strand of NC_048298.1, from coordinate 88,883,445 downwards.
GCTGCCCTACAGCACCAGCTATCCCAATCCTGGCCCCACAGAGCTTAGCTAGTACACCTTGATTGAGATCTGCAGCATCCCTTGCTATTCCAGTCCTTGCCTTACATAACTCTCAATGCACCATTGTTAGGATCTGTAACTGAGGCACAGTTGTTTTGTTTCAGTTGTCTGTTAGTTTTGCTCCATCACTATCTTGTGCAGGGGTCTGGCCCTTTTCTCCATCTCCCCATGCTCTTGCCCACATCCTTCTCCCAACGGTATGGAATAAAAACATTTCTACCTCACAAGAGGAACTAGAGGTATTGGAATGGCAGAGAGAGAAGGTCGCTCTGGAGAGTTTTGTATAAGAAACAAGACAATTAAGTGGGGGCAGCAAAGGAGACAGGAAGGTGAATTAGGGATGGGGAAGGAAAGTGAGTTAGGAGCATATTAGTCTGTCAAGCCTTTCAGCTCTAGATCACATTTGGTCTAATCAGGCCCATGTTGGTAATAACCAAAAATGGTCAGTGTGCAAAGTCTGCTCAGTGTCCTGTAGGAAATGGGTTTGTGGGTCTCAATTCAACATATCACAAAACACACCACCACAGTTGGTACTACTTGACAAGTTGGCACCCTCTGCCAAGAATGGGCTGGGGCAGAGAGACTGATCTCTGTTCTCATCCATTATGGTTGGCCCCTCCAATAATTGGGTGTGCAGAGGGGAAATGCTATGTGACAGATGCTTGCATTGCTTTAGCTCTTCTGTAGGTACACAGAGGCACTCGGTGCTCCCAGCCATCAATGCAGCACCATTTATAACTAAGGCTAAGATTTTGTCATGGATATTTTTAGTAAAAGTCTCTGACAGGTCATGGGCAATAAACAAAAATTCATGGATGCCCGTGACCTATCCATGACTTTTCCTAAAAATAACTGTGACAAAACGGGAAGTGGGGGGTCCAACACTACCACCACTGCAGCTCACGGCAGCAGTGGGCTGTGGGATCCCCCCACCACCAACAGCGGCTTGGAGCCCCGGGGCCAGTGATTAGGAGTTGCAGGGTCCCCCTGCTGCCTGCTGCAGTTTGGAGCTCTGGGGCTGGTGGCTGGGAGCTGCAGGGGGCCCTGCCACCTATGGCAGCTGAGACCTCTGAGGCCCCCGCTGGCTGACAACACCAGTGCCCCGGCCCCTGGGCTGAAGTAGAAAATGTCACAGAGATCTCTGGAAGTCACAGATTCCATATTTCCTGTGACTTCCCTGACATAATCATTGCCTTGTTTATAAGCAATACATTCACTTTTAAAAATGTAAAAAAAAACAGTCCCTAGCCTTGCAAAGTATTTAGGGTGTCTTTACCCATATTCTGGTAGCACGTGCGACATGTATAGTATTTAGTTCCTTGGCTAAGATATTGTTATGTTGGGCGTTGGGTGAGATCATAGAATCGTAGAACTGGAAGGGACCTTGAGAGGTCATCTAGTCCAGTCCCCTGCACTCGTGGCAGGTCTCGCTGAAACTGGTGGATGTATCACCTGGGCTTCATTCAAGATAAATGTAAGAAACAGTTAAGCTCCTTTTGGAATAATATAGTTAAAACACTAGGAGCCATAGCCCAAAACACCAATCACATGCAAGGCCAGTCAGAAGGTGAGTGATGTGGGTAGAAGGGTTTCACTGGGGGCTTATGATGGGCTGTACCCTTGTTCATCCTTTTTATAAAACTATGATAAATCTTGTACAAAGTATGCCTAGTGAGGTATCATTTGAAAACTCATAATTTGCTGATCATTATTACCTGGTAAAATGTGTATTTAAAATTCTAAGATTCTATTGTGTGACATTGCGGAGACATGCTCCAAGTTTAGAAAAGCAGGCACAGATCAGTTCCTCAGAGACAAAAGGCAAACTGACACCTCAGCCAGGTATCATCAAAATCAAATGGACTATCACCTGGTTAAGTGGCCATTATTTGGCAGGAAAAAGGGTGTTACTCCTGTGGGAACTCTGTGCCAAAAAATTAAAAATTCTGCACATAATATTTTAAAATTTGGCAAAACTCTGCCTATTTTATTTGTCAAAATAACACAATATAATCATGCCAGATTCAATTATGTTGGTAATTTATTTCAAAATACTTGTCAGCAAATATGTCTGTAATAATACAGAAAAATAATTCAGGAGGGTTTTTTTCCAAATAGATTCCTCACTAGGTAAATTAATGCATGACTTTGAGTAATAATTCATTTAATTTACAATACGGAAACATATTTCCTGCACCCCTCAGAAGGAGGTCAAAGGATTGGTGAAATCTGGGAAGGGAGGAGCTGAAGAAGAGGGAAAGAGCATGGGAGTGAACCTGGAGGGTTGTTGGTGTGGGTGGAAGAAGTATGGAACAGTTTTTTTATGTGGGGGAGAGACTGTTGGGGAGTTGGGGAGCCTCCTCCATGCAGACCTTGACTGACCCCTAGCCTCTCCCATTCAGTCAGGCACATCTGCTCCTGTTCCCATGTGTCCTTGCACCTCCCTCCCCCCTGTCCCCATGTGGCCCTGCAGCCTCCTCCCATTCAGCCCCTGGCGCAATGATGTCACCCCACTAGCTCCTGAGCCTCCTGCCCCAGTCTGCTAGGAGAGCTGCTCGGACTTCTGTGATCTGAGATGGGAATCTGACCCCAGGGAATACCCTGCCCTAGGTGCCTTCTCTGTCCTCTTTGTCCCTGCGCTGGGCTCAGCACCCACATAGGGATACATTCAGCCCAGTGTGTCTCGCAGCACGCTGAGTAGGGCTAGTGGTTTGGTATGGTCAGTTGTATGGAAAGCCATAGTCTGAACATAGGTAAAAAAGGCAAAAGTCACAAATCTATGGTTTAAAAAAATGCCCAAAGGGATGGGCTGCCTCTCTTTAATCCAAAGAGGTTTTATTTTAAAGCCATTTAATAGTATATAGATAGTAGCTTAAAAACATTTTGGACCACGGTCCCAGTGTCTCCTGGTTCAGCCCTGCAGCAGCCGCAGAACAAGGAGGAAGGTGAGAGTCCACAGCTCTCCTTTCTTTAGTGCTGCTTTGCTTCCTCGGCTCCTGCCAAAGCAGCAGAAGCAGCAGCAGGTGCAGACACCTCCTACCCAGCCATATAAACTTGAGGACAATGAGATTTGGGCTCACTCAGATTTCCTGAGGATGCCTTATAAGCTGAGCTTTCACAAGTAGAAATCTAGACTCTGCCCACTGAAGTGGCTCTCTTGGGCATAGCGAGATTGGCAAAATGCAGAAAGATATGGCCCCTAAAGTAACTGGGGCCTCACCCAGCCAGGCCTTTGAAGAGGGGGACCTTGAAATGCAAATGGCAGCCAATACAGAGTGCCAAGCCTCTGGTGTGATGAACAGATGTCATGTAGCTCTGCTTAGAAGGCATGGTGGACCGTGCAGCTTCTGGGTATCTCTGGGGGTTGTCAGCTCCAGGTGGAGCGAGTTGCAATAGTCCAGCCTGACAGTGACAGGGTCTTAGATCTCTGTGGCTAGGTGTCTAGCAATGAGTATTGGTAGTTGGCCAGCTGAAAGTGAACAGAGATATTTCTGGCTACTACATTTACCCAGGCATCCTGGGGCAAGCAGGCCCCTGAGGCTGTGTATGCCCGACCACAGCAGCCAGCACCCAGCGTCAGGGAAAAAGGAAGTCTTCCTTTCAGTTAGTTCCTCAAACTGCTTACTCGGTTTTGAACAGCATTATCTCTGTCTTGCCTGGTTTAGTCAGCTGCTCTTCATCCGGGTCCCCACTTCACTCATGTGCTGTGTCAGGAGGGAATCACAGCACCCATGATAAAGGTTACGTTTATGTCATGGAGGTCATGGAATCCCTGACTTCTAGAGACCTCCGAGACATTTTCTGCTTCAGCCCCAGGGGCTGCAGGACTGGAACTGGCAGCCAGCAGGGCCCCGGCAGGATTTCAGTGAAGGTTGAAGGTTGACAGCCTCCTCAGGGGGCACGCCTCAGGGTTGCAGCACAGGGGCAGGGGAGGGGAGGAGAAGGACCTCAGGCCAGCAGCTGGGGTGTCCCATTTTCTCTTTGGGAAATATGGTCACCCTGCAGCTCCCAGCTGCCGTGGGTGGACGGGGAACCCCGCAGCTCCCAGCCACCATGGTGGTGGGGGAAACCATGGAGCTGCAGCAGCAAAAGTCACAGACAGGTCATGGCTTCCATTATTATTATTATTTTTTTTTATTGCTCATGACCTGTCTGTGACTTTTACTAAAAATAACTATGACAAAATCTTAGCCTTACCCATGATTGTCAAAAAGATCACATCAAGCAGAGTGTCATCTGCCTACTGAGAGCAGCAGAGCTTATAGCATTTCACAGTCTGCCCTGGGGGCAGGTATTGAGGAGGAGGCACGATAGGGCAGATAGGACTAAAGGCCTTGGGGAAGAGAAGTTACCCTTCACTACTCTCTGGGGACCTAGCCAAAAGGAATCATAGAATCATAGGACTGGAAAGGACCTCGAGAGGTTATCTAGTCCAGTCCCTTGCACTCATGGCAGAACTAAGTATTATCTAGATCATTCCTGGCAGGTGTTTGTCTAACCTGCTCTTACAAATCTCCAAAGATTTTTAAGAGCTGATTATGCCTGGGAATGACTGGAAGCAGCTTAGAGCAAGGGTGTGTCTACACTACGAAATTAGGTCGAATTTATAGAAGCCTGTTTTATAGAAATCGGTTTTATACAGCCAATTGTGTGTGTCCCCACATAAAATGCTCTAAGTGCATTAAGTTGGCGGACCGTGTCCACAGTACCAAGGCTACCGTCGACTTCCGGAGCGTTCCACTGTGGGTAGCTATCCCACAGTTCCTGCAGTCTCCGCCGCCCATTGGAATTCTGGGTTGAGATCCCAATGCCTGATGATGCAAAAACAGTGTCGCAGGGGGTTCTGGATACATGTCGTCAGGCCCCTCCCCCTCTGTCAGAGCAACAGCAGACAATTGATTCACGCCTTTTTACCTGGGTTACCTGTGTAGACAACATACCACGGCAAGCATGGAGCCCGCTCAGATCAGCTCACCATATGTCCTCTGGGTGCCGGCAGACATGGTACTGCATTGCTACACAGCAGCAGCTAATTGCCTTTTGGCAGTAGATGGTGCAGTATGACTGGTAGCCGTCATCGGCTATCTGGGTGCTGGCAGACGTGGGGCTGCATTGTTATACAGCAGCAGCTCCTTGCCTTTTGGCAGTAGATGGTGTATTATGACTGGTATCCATCGTTGTCGTACTCCTCAGTGAGTTCGGTCAGAGGCACCTGGGCAGACATGTTTTGTCTCCTGGAGACTCAGTACTGCCGGCAGTCCTATTGAACCATCTTGACAATGATGGCTAGCAATCGTAATACAGCATTTTCTGCCAAGCACCCAGAAGATGCCGATGGCTATCAGTCATGCTGCACCATCTGCTGCCAGCTTAAGATGTAAAAAATAGATGGACCAGATTTGTTCTGTATTCATTTGCTTCCCCCTCCCTCCGTGAAATCAACGGCCTGCTAAACCCAGGGTTTTGAGTTCAGTCTTTGGGGGGGGGGCCATTCTGTGTGACGGTTGTTTGTGTTTCATCCTGTTGCACAGCCACTTTTTGTTGATTTTAATTCCCTGTAAGCCATGTCGTCACTCACCCCTCCGTCAGACAATAGTTTCGCGCCTTTTTTCAGCCCAGATGCCATACACTGGGATCATGGAGCCCACTCAGATCACCACGGCAATTATGAGCACTATGAACACCACGCGCATTGTCCTGGAGTATATGCAGAGCCAGAACATGCCAAAGCAAAACCAGGCGAGGAGGCGATTGCAGCGCGGCCACGAGAGTGATGAGGAAATTGACATGGACATAGACCTCTCACAAAGTACAGGCTCCAGCAATGTGCAAATCATGGTGTTACTGGGGCAGGTTCATGCCGTGGAATGCCGATTCTGGGCCTGGGAAACAAGCACAGACTGGTGGGACCGCATCGTGTTGCAGGTGTGGGACGATTCCCAGTGGCTGCGAAACTTTCGCATGCGTAAGGGCACTTTCATGGAACTTTGTGACTTGCTTTCCCCTGCCCTGAAGTGCCAGAATATCAGGATGAGAGCAGCCCTCACAGTTGAGAAGCGAGTGGCGATAGCTCTGTGGAAGCTTGCAACGCCAGACAGCTACTGGTCAGTTGGGAATCAATTTGGAGTGGGCAAATCTACTGTGGGGGCTGCTGTGATCCAAGTAGCCAACGCAATCAAAGACCTGCTGATATCAAGGGTAGTGACTCTGGGAAACGTGCAGGTCATAGTTTATGGCTTTGCTGCAATGGGATTCCCAAACTGTGGTGGGGCGATAGACAGAACCCATATCCCTATCTTGTCACCGGAGCACCAAGCCACTGAGTGCATAAACCGCAAGGGGTACTTTTCAATGCTGCTGCAAGCCCTGGTGGATCACAAGGGACGTTTCACCAACATCAACGTGGCCGGGAAAGGTACATGGGTTTGCAATGTAAAAGGAGGGGCTGTGGTTTCTGGGTTAACATGCAGCACAAATCCAGCTACCCCCCCCCCCCCCACACACACACACCCAATTCTCTGGGATGATCACTTCACCCCTCCCCCGCACCGCGTGACTAACAGCGGGGAACATTTCTGTTCAGCCAAGCAGGAACGGGCACCTCTGAATGTCCCCTTAATAAAATCACCCCATTTCAACCAGGTGACCGTGAATGATATCACTCTCCTGAGGATAACAAAGAGCGATAAGGAATGGATGTTGTCTGCGTGCCAGCAAGCACCGGGACCATACGCTGCCATGCTTTGTTATGCAATGATTCCAGACTATGTGCTACTGGCCTGGTGTGGTAAAGTGTCCTACCATGGCGGACGGGATAAGGCAGCCCTCCCCGGAAACCATTTGCAAAGGCTTTGGGAGTACATGAAGGAGAGCTTTCTGGAGATGTCCCTGGAAGATTTCCGCTCCATCCTCATACACGTTAACAGACTTTTCCAGTAGCTGTACTGGCCGCGATTGCCAGGGCAAATTAATCATTAATCATTAAACACGTTTGCTTTTAAACCATGTGTAATATTTACAAAGGTACACTCACCAGAGGTCCCTTGTGTGCCCTCAGGGTCTGGGAGCACGCCTTGGGTGAGTTCGGGGGTTACTGGTTCCAGGTCCAGGGTGATAAACATATCCTGGCTGTTGGAGAAACCGGTTTCTCCGCTTCCTTGCTGTGAGCTATCTTCATCATCATCTTCCTCGTACCCTGAACCCCCTTTCCTGTTGCGTGATTCTCCTTTGATGGAGTCAAAGCACACGGTTGGGGTAGTGGTGGCTGCACCCCCTAGCATGGCATGCAGCTCCGCGTAGAAGCAGCATGTTTGCGGCTCTACCCTGGACCTTCCATTTGCCTCTCTGGCTTTGTGGTAGGCTTGCCTTAGCTCCTTAATTTTCACGCAGCACTGCTGTGCCTCCCTGTTATGGCCTCTATCCTTCATGGCCTTTGAGACTTTTTCTAATATTTTGCCATTTCGTTTACTGCTACGGAGTTCAGCTAGCACTGATTCATCTCCCCATATGGCGAGCAGATCCCATACCTCCATGCTGGAGCTCTTTTGCGATCCTGGGACTCCATCATGGGTTACCTGTGCTGATGAGCTCTGCGTGGTCACCTGTGCTCTCCACGCTGGGCAAACAGGAAATGAAATTCAAAAGTTCACGGAGCTTTTCCTGTCTACCTGGTCAGTGCATCTGAGCTGAGAGTGCTGTCCAGAGCGGTCACAATGAAGCACTGTGGGATAGCTCCCGGAGGCCAATAATGTCGAATTCTGTCCACACTACCCCAAATCTGACCCGCAAGGCCGATTTCAGCGCTAATCCCCTTGTCGGAGGTGGAGTAAAGAAACCGGTTTCAAGGGCCCTTTAAGGCAAAAAAAAAATGGCTTTGTTCTGTGGACGTGTCCAGGCTTAATTCGATTTAATGCTGCTAAATTCGACCTAAACTCGTAGTATAGACCAGGCCCAAGTCTAGCTACACCTGCCAGAGCCAATGAAATAAATGTCTGCCCCCTCCTTGAATCCCAGCTTCCATCCTCTGCTATTCTTGGGTCATTCTCTATTCCTCATAATCAGCCTCTTTCACGGCAGTTTTCAAGGCTCCCCGTCTTATGTCATGTGTCATCTCTCGCTCTCACACCCCCAGCACGAGTCATGTCTGAACTCTTGAGAGATGTGCTCCAACCCCTTCTGCCCCCCCCCCCCCCCGCGAAAAAAATACATGTCTCTTTAAATCCAGAGTAGCAGTTATCATCATAAATCCCTCCCGCCTCCCCCTCTCTCAGCATCCTGACGTCAGGAGGAAGGAGTGTATAATGTGCGAAGCTCAGGGTACAACATCACACACACCAAACATTTTCAATTCATCAGGAGCTGCCAGCAGCCCGACAAGAGGAGAGAGAGAGGGAGAAGAAAAACCCCGTAGTGAGGCTGAGTGTGAGAGGACCCCTGCTCCCCGCAAGGTAATAGCGGAGCCTTCATCCACTCTAGGCACTGAAGCTTTGTAAATTACAGCTGCAAGAGGGGTTGTAATTGACTAGGAGGGGAGGGGAGGCAAAATGCATTTGGTATCCTCTGGAATCCTGCCCTAAGAGACGTAGGTGTGCAGTGACTCATTCTCGGAGATTAAACAGTTGTCCTGAGATTGAGAAGGTGTAAAATTAAATGTGAATTAACTTTCCCCTCCTATTTCTCTCTCTCTCTTCTCCCCCTCCATACCTTTAAAAAAAATCCTTTGGCATCAGCAGTAGTATTGTGTGTGTGACTTTTTTTTGCTGTGGGTGAATAGCTGTAATTTTGTCATCGAAGACTGGGATCAGCTGGGCTACGTCTCTTATCTATTCTGTAATTTTCAGAGGGAGGGGGGTGCGATTTGTTAAAACCTCTCCTTAATGATGTTTTAAAGAGGGTTTGTTTTGTTTTTTGACTGACTAAAATTGTTTCTTGCAAACAGCAAGTCCAATCTCCAAAGGAGGAAGGAAGAGGGTGTATGGAGACATTAGCTTGAGGTATTAAAACAGCCACTCTTCCCATTAAAAAACAAGCTGGGTATCTTTTGTTATTATGATTTTTTTTAAAGGCTAATCAAGACTCCATGATGGCTTCTCTTTCCAACCCCCACCCCTTTGGCACTGGTAGCTTGTTTGTTCTCTCTCCCATCACCAGCCCCAAATTCAGTAGCCTAGCACTGACTAAGAAGGCTTTTATAATCTAGCTATAAAGGTGACATTTATATTTTACCACTAATCGGGCTGTTCTGTTGTAGACGTGGCTGCTCCTCAGAGGGGTAAGTGTGATCAGCTCAGGGAGGGGAGGTTTAAATATCTAATCCAGTAAATGGTTTATTTATTTATCTTATTGTGATTCATCTCCCTAAAGGAGCATTTAACATCTAGGACATGTAAGTGAAAGTGCATTGCTTGTGATGTGATTTAACTCTTGGTTGCAGGACACTGTAACCAACCCAGGCAGGGATAAGAGGCTTTCATTAGCATTGGATAGAGACAGCATTTATAAAAACCTGCCAGACACCAGAGCTCTGATCTGAAGAGGAGGGAGAAAGGAAGAAAGAATAAGGGTAATCTGTAAACCAATGCAGCAGACCTGTTTATAGTAACCTATTTATTTAATCACCGCATTTCCCAGATGAATATCCATTAGAATAATCACCCATGGGAGCAGCCCATTCCGACTCTTGGACCAGTGACCTTAAGTGGGTGTGTATATAAAGGTGGGGGGGAATTAAAATGTAATTTTGTTACTGAACTCTGAGGACAAACTAATTTTATGTGTGTGTAGACCTATATCGAGAGAGATCTGTCTGTCTAGACAATTTGGGTTTTGGGGGTGTTAGACCAGCTTCATGTGTGGCTACAGGCCAGAATGCTTCTTTCACTTTTCTCTGCCCATACTACCGCTATCTCCTTGCCTGAGGCCAGGGTGTGCCAAGAAAGCTTTCTAGGGTGAAGGAAATATACATGGTGGTCTGCAGTTTGGCAGCATGCTCCCTTTGATGCAGTAGTTGGGGAGGGGGGCTTTTCAGTGAAATGTTGCAGGGATCAGCCCCTTCTTAAAATGTATCATCTTTATTCATGATCTGGAAGAGGTGGCAAATAGCACAAGGAAACTCGCAATGGTTCTAATGTGGGAGGAGTTGCAAACACTAGCGACCTAGATAAGTGAGAGAGATGGGCAGGAAATAACTAAATGAGATTCCAGAGGAAAAATAATCTGAAAGCAGCTAGTCTAAATGGAAGGGAGAAACTAGGGAAGCAGGAATGCTCAACAGATCAAGGTGTGAGAGTGGACAGCACATTAGACATGAATTTGTGATGGCCTATACCCACTGAAAAAGCTGATGCAACTTGGGGTTGGATGTGCAGAGGCATCCAATTAGAGAGCAGGAATGTAACAGTCCCATTTATTAGATGTCTTTTGGTGCAACCATCCCTGAAATATTGTTACCTTCTGGGCACCTTCTTACCTGAAAGGTCTTGACAAATTGGAGGAAATATGAGGAAGAGCAACAGAGATGATTAAAGGGCTGGAGGCATTGATTCACAGGGGTAGATTAACCAAACTAGCAATGTATACTGTAGCTTGGCTGAATGACATCTGAGGGATTTTCTTTGCTCTGTACTGAGGGGAGGGAGAAAGGGGGCTATTATCTCTTCAAAAGCATCCTTCCCATATTTGGAGGCACCCAAAGGGTGGTTAGTTAAAGGAGGTCACAGCCAGCTCCCAAATGAATGTGTCTATATTTAAAAGAGAGAGATTTTTGTTTGATAAATTGTGGGCCTTTCCGATGATCTGGATGAATGGGGCACAGGGAGCTCTGAATGAAAGCTGATGTGTCTAGAGCCTGTCTTGAATAATTGAACTAGGTTTTTGCATATTCTTTGGTTTAAAAAAAAAAAAAAAAAAAAGACTGTTCTATGTCAGTGATGCTTGGAAATGTTCCTTTTTTCTTTCTTGAAGTAGCTAAGGTAGCTGTCACTCATGCTGCTGCAGGAGAGAGTAAAACTGCCGGCTTCTGGACTATTGCAGTGCTTTTAATGACATATACAGGTTTGGTGTTTTGAATTCGAACACAGACTGCTGCGCCTGCTCCCCAAATGAGCTCAGAATGTGAGGCCTAGACACTCAGGTCCTGGCCTCACATGGCTTTCACCTACTCCTACTGTCCAAGCAAAGCCACTGAGCTGCTGTCCTCCTCCAAAGGGAAATGCCTGGGGGGAATGAGTCTGTCAGCAATAGGCAGGGGCCTGTACTGGAAAACCTCTCGACTTCTTCCATTTCATGGCGCTGCATTGGTGCACGCAGCACTGTGCCATGGGAGCGACCTGGATTCCCTCCCCCTGGGCAGATTTGTCATTCAGATTTCCATTGCCAAGGCTAGGAGAGGTTGAAACACTTGTGAAGGAAGCACTCTTAGCCCCATGGCAGAGGGGAGCATGGCTGTTGGGGGTATGGAAGAGGAACAACGCAAGGTGCTTTTCTCAACAACCCTCCTCCACCTTGCCTGATACAGCTCTTATCCATAAGAATGTGGCTGCTGGGATCCGAAGGGGAATCCTTCTGAGGAGGGGCATGAAATAGGCTTTCTCTGTGCTCCCAAGCCCCTCTGCATCTCCTTCTGGCCAGATGGGAAGAACAAGGACTCTTGTGCTGATCCATTCACAGCTCTTCTCATCCTCTAGTGCAGGAGTTCTCAACGTTTTCCTTTCTGACACCCCCACCCCCCAACATGCTATAAAAACTCCACAGCCCACCTGTGCCACAACTGGTTTTCTGCATATAAAAGCTAGGGCTGGCATTAGGGGGTAACAAGCAGGGCAATTGTCTGGGGCCCCATGCCAGAGGGGCCCCCACTAAGCTAAGTTCAGCTTCAGCCTCGGGTGGTGGGGCTCATAGCCCCGAACTTCCACCCCATGTGGTGGGGCTTCGGCTTTCTGCCCTGGGCCCAAGAGAGTCTAAAACACTGGCCCTGCTTGATGGATTCCCTGAAATCTGCTCATGGGGGCCCCCCCCCAGGGGGCTCCAGACCCCTGGTTGAGAACCACTGCTCTAGTCCATCTTTGCCATGGCTTTAATTTCCTCCTTTCCTTTGTTTGTGGTGAGGCTTCCAGGGCCAGCTCCAGGGTTTTTGCTGCCCCAAGCAGCCCCCCCCCCCCTCCACAAAACAAAAAACAAACAAACAAACAAAAAAGCTGTGATCGCGATCTGCGGCACTTCGGCAGGAGGTCCTTCGCTCCGAGCTGCCGAATTGCCGCCAAAGAGCCGGACGTGCCGCCCCTCTCTGGTGTGGCCACCCCAAGCACCTGCTTGGTAAGCTGGTGCCTGGAGCCGGCCCTGCAGGCTTCAGATTAGGTTGCCATCAGTATGACTATCCCATAGTGACCCATTGTGCTAAGGTTTCCACACTGCCTGACTTTTGAGCAGACTATCCCATGTCTTGGGACCCTTAACGGGTCTCTGGAATGGGGGAGGGCTCTCCTGTCTCTCTGTTTCAGAGAGTGTGGATTGCTCCCTTGCAGCAGAGATGGATGTGGAAAGGAGGGTCCCTTCCCTGCTTGTGATGCCCACAAGACAAATACTAGGACTGTTGTCATGAGGTGTCTTGGCATCAGTGGTGCCTGAAATAAATTCGGGGCACTTGAATGGGCCAATGGGCATTAGCTTCATGGCACTGCTGTGTGAAGCTGGATGCTGCCCTGTGGATTTGGGAATGTACGGGGAACACCATATGTAATTGCAGATGAGGTGTAACGTAATCATACCTGGTATTCCCACCTCAGCCCTGCCAAACACACACACTCCTCAAAAGGAGACCCTAAGATGCAATCTCTAGTGGTGGGAAGGCTGGACTAGGTGATGCCCTTTGGGCCCCGTCAGTGTTGCTATTTGACTAGCAAGACACCAGGGCCAATCTCAGGAGCTGGTGGATTGGAAGTTGGTGGGAGCTGCACAGGACACTGGCTGGCTGCCTGGCATCCCTCCCTGCCAGACTGCCTCTGCATGGCTGGGCACTCCCCAGGTAGGGCAGGCAGCACAGCTCTGAGCTGCACCCAGATGCATTTTTTGCCTCTCCCTGAAGGAGCCCAGCCCTGCCTGTGGAGGCAGGCTCCAATGAGATGCTCCCCGCTGCCCTGGTGCTCCTGACTCTCCTGCTGCTCCTTAGCCCAGAGGCAATGGGTGGGGTGGTCACATGCCCTCCCCCCGCCCCCACCTTGAAATTGTTCTCCCTCCCATCATCGAGTTACGTGTCAACTCTGTTGGCAGATTACACCTGGGGGAATTCTGTGTGTGCGCAGAATTCATGTGCCATGCAGAATTTTTTTCCCCACAGAAAATACATTCTGCTGGAGAGGTGCTGTAGTTATGCCTTTCACCCACCAGGGGCTGCTGTGGCACCAGAACAGACAGCAGTCACTCCCCGGCCAGTCCCAGCTGTGGATAGGGGAAAGAAGAGTTGCCTTCCTCACAGTGCCCTGCTCATGGGGCCAGGTCAGGAGGCACAGGATATAGAATGTCAGGGTTGGAAGGGACCTCAGGAGGTCATCTAGTCCAACCCCCTGCTCAAAGCAGGAGCAATCCCCAGACAGATTTTTGCCCCAGATCCCTAAATGGCCCCCTCAAGGATTGAGCTCAAAACCTTGGGTTTAGCAGGACAATGCTCAAACCACTGAGCTGGGGGGGGGGACAGACAGCATGGGGCACATGGGGCTGCTGGGGAGTCACAGACTGGGGTTCAGAAGGGCTAGTAGGGGCAGTGGTGCTGGAACAATTTGTACTATGTGTGTGTGTGTGGGGGGGGGAAGAGCTGAGAGCCATTGAATCAAACTGTAAACCCTGTATATGATGGAAACCTCTTCAAGCCAGGGGGTGCTTAAGCACCTGTTTGAGCACCAAGGGGGGGGGAACAGACTGGGGTGGGGCCTGAATGAGGGTGCAGGGACACATGGGGCTAGGGCACTCTGGGGCTTGGAGGGGTGGTCACATGCTACCTGGCACTCAGGGGTGGGAGGTGGGGGGGCTCTGGCATGGTCTCAGGCAGGAGGAGCGAGGCCTTGGGTGGGGGCTAGCCTCCCCGAGCAGGCTGGTCACCTGCTGCCCAGATGCAGATGTGCCTGACTGAATAGGAGAGGCTAGGGGTCAGCCAGCATCTTCACAGTGGAGGCTCCCTAACAAGCCCTCCCCGCCCCCCCAAAAAAACTGTTCCTTATTTCTCCCACCCATATCCAACAACCCTGTAAGTTCACACCCAGGCTCCTTCCCAGCAATTACTTGCCTCTCCCTCCGCTCCTCCGTTACCCCTGACTTCCAAGCCTTTATACTGCTTCTGAGGGATGCAGGAAATATGGTTCTGTACTGGAGTTTAAATGAGTTATTACCCAGAGTTCTGTATGAATAGGCCTAGTAGGGAATCTACTTGTCAAAAAACATTTCCTGAATCTCTTATGTTGTTACAGATGTACTTGCTCACAGGTATTTAGAAATAAATTACCAAAATAATTGAAACTTGCACGATTATATTGTTGTTTTGACAAATAAAACATGCAGAACTTTGCCAAATTTTAAAATACTGTGCACAGAATTTTTAATATCTTGGCGCAGAATTCCTCCAGGAGTAGCAGCTGTAGAATGCCAGGGGACTGCTGAGCGCTACTTTACATCCCATCAGCTGCCTGTGTGGCTCTTTCTGTGACGGCCTCAATCTCTGCCTCCAGTGACTCTTCCTTGTTCTTACAAAATGTCCCTTCAGCCCATCCACCTAGGCCAGGGACAAGAAGGTTGCATGGGAGAGTCCTGGTTGTCATGGGTCTGCCCCACGGCCTCATGAAACTACTGAAGAATCCCAATCAAGTGACAACACAGAGATTGAAGTGTCGCATGACGAGGCGTCAAGGAACAGGTGGGAGATGCTAATCGAAAACAGCGTTGGCTCTGCCAGCAACTTCCTGTGTTTCCTTCCCGGCTAATGCAGATATTTGTGTCTTTTGGAATGAGATTTTTTTCCTCCCCAACACTTGGCTTCTCCTTCTGCCGGAGCTTGCTTGTGATGTTCCTCTCTCACGGCCACAGAAGTGGTCGTGATGTTACAGGCGTTGTGTTGGGTGACTGACTGCCCTCCAGGATTGACTGGGGGAAGGCGGAGAAGGTGGGACCCCCAAGGGAGAGGAAGAGACTTGGGCGGTGGGGAAGATGATCCCTTTAGTTTCAAATGCCAATATTTGAGCAAATGTAGCAAAGGGAAATGATGCTACAATAATCCCAAATGCCGAGCAGGCGGAATATACAGAGATTGGCTTTAGATAAATGTTAAGCTTTGTCATTCTATCGGGGTGGGCGTTGCGTGGCTTGAGGAGTGTGACTGCCAGTGACAATCCAACAATGTCTTAGGCGGGGGAGTGACAATTAGAACCCACAGGAGATGGGGTTGGGCCAACAGAATATTATCTGATTTGGAGTCTGGCCAGGATCTTATTGTGAACAACCCTAATTTTTGAGACGTGCCCTGGGATCTGTAATGACCACCAGTGACCAGAGCCCTGGCTTCCCGTCCTTTGTAAAAGACTGGGGCAGAGGTGAGCAGGCTTCTACTGTGGTCTGGTCCATTTTGGAGCCTGTCTCTTGAGTCCCCAGCCCCCGCCTCGCTGCGTGTTAGGTGGCAGCAATCCCTGGCTGTGTCACGCAGCAGTGCGGCTGGGGGGTTGGCACGGATTCCCCTCCTTCAGCCTTCTGTGTTGTTTTGCAGCACGCTGGGTGGTGTTTCACAGAGATAGGAAGCAGTCCCTCTGCCAGATCTGTGCTCAGTGCTGCGTGTGGAAGGGGAGGGGAGCACACATAGGAAGGGTGGAGGGGCCCGTCCAAGGCCACGGGAGCAGACAGGAGAGAGGCAACGCTGTTGCTGGGGCACAAACCAGCCTGGGGGATTGACCCTTGGATCCAGCAAGAGCCTGGCAGAGGCAGAGGAGGTGAGAAATCACTGCTGTGGGGGCTGATCTGGAAGCTGGGGTGGGGGGGGGGGAGGAGAAAGGCAGGTGTTGGCTTAAAGTCTAGGGACAAAGAGGATCATCCAGTGAGGCTTGTTTGCAGACTCCCTTAGGGATGGAGTCTCCAAGTATAAGTGTCTGATAGACAATTTGATGGCACCCCTCTGAGACTCTTGGCAGGGAGAGGGCAAGCCCTCAATGGGAGTGGGTCACTGGAGGGCACAGACCGTCCAAATGAGAGCTCAGGGACAGTTCTGAGGCGAGCTGCCTAAGCTGGTCTGTGGTACAAAGTAATGAAGTGCCATTATCCAGCAATGAGAGACAAGCCACTTCTTGGAGATCACTGTACATCCCAGGGGAAATCCAGCTTGCTCTTCTGATCTCCCCTCCCCACCTCTTCCTGAGTCTGAGGGCAGGATCTGAGTGTGGGGGCGGAGGGAGCCCTCGGACATTGTTAGAATTCAGATGCCAGAAGAAGGGCAGGGTGGGGCGGGAGCCATTAGTTTATTTCTGAATGATCTCCCATTGGGGGAGATCTTGTGGCACTCAAAGGTCCTTCATTTAGTCTGACATCCCCCATGGGGCTACTTCTTGCATTGAGGGACTTTGGAGGGGGTGTGTGTGCGCCCAGTCCCTGCACCTGCCTCCAGTTAGTTCTGGTCCCGGCATGCTTGAGGTGTGCCTGACTAGCAGAGGGTGGAGGGTGTTGTCTGTATGTGCACAACACTATTTCAGCCTTGATTACTGCACTGCCTTGCTTCCTGCGGGGATTAGGCCAGGCAGGGAAGGTGCTTTGTTGGGGCTGCGCACGTCCTCTCCGTGACGTAGCCTTTTCCAGCACACGGCTGTTTCTGCCTCTGCTGCCCAAAGAGCAGGTCATATGTCCTGCAGGCCTGGATGGCTGAGGGGACTGATATGACACCCAGCCTGTTGCTTCTCAGCTGTTGGCTCAAGTGACCCCTGAACTGGCAGTGACTCAAAGCTGCTGACTGTTCTATGGTCCATGTGTAAAGACTTGTGGTGGGTTGGAGGGGGTGTCAGCAAATTTCCTAGCAGACAGGGGTCCTTGTTATAAAGAGCCCCCAACACACTTGGCTCCCTTCTTGACTATTTGAGCAAAGAGGCCAGAGATTGAGGGATGAGTCCTGCTCCCATTGCCATGAACAGGGCCAAAACTGAGCATGGAGACAGACCTCTCCTCTACCCCAGATCAGGAGGAAGGCCTGCTCCGTGTGGGTCGGGAAGCCAGCAGTGCCGCTCCCCACACTGTATCTGTTCTGTGGCTATACAGGATACTACTCCAATGCTACTACCCCAAGTGCTCAAAGCAGGAGAGTGGCTTAAAAAATTAGAATAACATAGGGTTACCATACGTCCTCTTTTTCCCGGACATGTCCGGCTTTTCGGCAGTCAAACCCCCATCCAGGGGAAATTGCCAAAAAGCCGAACATGTCCGGGAAAATGGCGGCTCTCCTCCTCCCCGACTCTTCGGCTCTGTTTAAGAGCCGGGCTGCCCAAGCACTACCGGCTTCGGGCAGCCCCTTGCCTCCGGACCCTGCGCCGCCGGAGCCCGGGAGGGGAAGTGCCCGGCTGGGGGCGCAGGGTCCGGAGGCAAGGGGCCTGCCCGAAGCCCAAGCGCTACCGGCTTCACAGTTTGCCGGGCAGCCTCCGGACCCTGCGCCCCCAGCTGGGCGCTTCCCCTCCCGGGCTCCAGCTGCGCTGGGGAAGCGCCGGCCGGGGGCGCAGGGTCTGGGGGCTGCCCAGCAAAC